>NC_052151.1:14431838-14479492 GCF_902713615.1 Scyliorhinus canicula | reverse complement strand
CCCTGAGTTCCTGGTCGCCTGAGAGGCAGCAGTGCTAACCACTGTGCCCTGTGCCACCCGGGTTCCTGCGGCTGATGAGGCAGCAGTGCTAACCACTGGTCACTGTGCCACCCGGAGTCCTGGTGCTTGAGAGGCAGCAGTGCTAACCACTGTGTCCTGTGCCACCCTGAGTTCCTGGTGCTGAGAGGCAGCAGTGCTAACCCTGTGCCACTGTGCCACCCCCGAGTTCCTGGTGCTGAGAGGCAGCAATGCTAACCACGGTGTCACTGTTGCCCCACCCGGGTTCCTGTGCTGAGAGGCAGCAGTGCTAACCACTGTGTCACTGTGCCACCCTGAGTTCCTGGTGCTGAGAGGCAGCAGTGCTAACCACTGTGCCACCGTGCCACCCCGAGTTCCTGGTGCTGAGAGGCAGCAGTGCTAACCACGGTGTCACTGTGCCGCCCTGAGTTCCTGTCACTGAGAGGCAGCAGTGCTAACCACTGTGTCACTGTTGCCACCCGAGTTCCTGGTGCTGAGAGGCCAGCAGTGCCTACCCACTGTGTCACTGTGCCACACTGAGTTCCTGTCACTGAGACGGCAGCAGTGCTAACCACTGTGTCATGTGCCACCCTGAGTTCCTGGTGCTGAGAGGCAGCAATGCTAACCACTGTGCCACCGTGCCACCCCGAGTTCCTGGTGCTGAGAGGCAGCAGTGCTAACCACTGTGTCACTGTGCCGCCCTGAGTTCCTGGTGCTGAGAGGCAGCAATGCTAACCACTGTGTCACTGTGCCACCCCGAGTTCCTGGTGCTGAGAGGCAGCAGTGCTAACCACTGTGTCACTGTGCCACCCCGAGTTCCTGCCGCTGTGATGCAGCAGTGCTAACTACTGTGCCTCGTGCCACCCTGAGTTCCTGTCACTGAGAGGCAGCAATGCTAACCACTGTGTCACTGTGCCGCCCTGAGTTCCTGGTGCTGAGAGGCAGCAATGCTAACCACTGTGTCACTGTGCCACCCCGAGTTCCTGGTGCTGAGAGGCAGCAGTGCTAACCACTGTGTCACTGTGCCACCCCGACTTCCTGCCGCTGTGATGCAGCAGTGCTAACCACTGTGTCACTGTGCCGCCCGAGTTCCTGTCACTGAGAGGCAGCAGTGCTAACCACTGTGTCACTGTGCCGCCCTGAGTTCCTGGTGCTGAGAGGCAGCAATGCTAACCACTGTGTCACTGTGCCACCCCGAGTTCCTGGTGCTGAGAGGCAGCAATGCTAACCACTGTGTCACTGTGCCGCCCCGAGTTCCTGCCGCTGTGATGCAGCAGTGCTAACCACTGTGTCACTGTGCCACCCCGAGTTCCTGCCGCTGTGATGCAGCAGTGCTAACCACTGTGTCACTGTGCCACCCCAAGTTCCTGGTGCTGAGAGGCAGCAGTGCTAACCACTGTGTCACTGTGCCACCCCGGGTTCCTGGTGCTGAGAGGCAGCAGTGCTAACCACTGTGCCACTGTGCTGCCCCGGGTTCCTGGCGCTGTGATGCAGCAGTGCTAACCACGGGTGTCACTGTGCCACCCCGAGTTCCTGGTGCTGAGAGGCAGCAGTGCTAACCACTGTGTCACCGTGCCACCCCGAGTTCCTGGTGCTGAGAGGCAGCAGTGCTAACCACTGTGTCACTGTGCCACCCCGAGTTCCTACCGCTGTGAGGCAGCAGTGCTAACCACTGTGTCACCGTGCCACCCCGAGTTCCTGGCGCTGTGATGCAGCAGTGCTAACCACTGTGTCACTGTGCCACCCCAGGCTCCTGGCGCTGAGAGGCAGCAGTGCTAACCACTGTGTCACTGTGCCACCCCAGGCTCCTGGCGCTGAGAGGCAGCAGTGCTAACCACTGTGCCCCGTGCCACCCTCTCTAAGTGGAGATTGACACTGACAGAATGTTGGATTTCATTCACCTATATCTATTCCTCCTAAAGGTCCCTCTGGTGGCTTGGGGTCCGGTTCACTGGCAATCTTGGTTCCAGAATCAGCTTGTTCCATTTATTTTAAGATAAAGAACGCGATCGAGATACATCTGCGTCTCGCTGCCTCTCCGTCTTACCTCCCCTCAGATCCGATGAAGCTGCCACGTATGCGAAGGTGTCCATGTTGATGATGTCGATAACCGGGCTGAGAACACGGGTCGGGTCCTGGCACAGAGAAGGTACAGTAACTAAACAGTGACCAAGCCATGATCACACAGGAACATGACAGCCTGGGCCAGAAGCCACCCTGACACAGTGTGTCCTGGGACCTTACCTCGGGCTGTCTCACTCCCTTTCCTCTGACCCTGAAGGGATGAATCACAAGGACAAATAGGGGCTCATAGAGTCAGAGAGGTTTACAGCATGAAACCAGGCCCTTCGGCCCAACTTCTCCATGCTGCCCAGTTTTTACCACTAAGCTAGTCCCAATTGCCCACATTTGGCCCATATCCCGCTATACCCATCTTACCCATATAACTGTCTCAATGCTTTTTCAAAGACAAAATTGTACCCACCTCTACTACTGCCTCTGGCAGCTCGTTCCAGACTCTCTCCACCCTGTGTGTGAAACAATTGTCCCTCTGGACCCTGATGTATCTCTCCCCTCTCACCTATGCAATCCAGGTTTAGACTCCCCTACCTTTGGGAAAAGATATTGACTATCTACCTCATTATGTTATAGACCTTTATAAGTTCATCCCTAAGCCTACTATGATCCAGGGAAAAACGTGCCAGTCTATCCAGGCTCTCCTTATAACTCAGACCATCAAGTCTGGTAGCATCCTAGTAAATCTTTACAGCAGTCTTTCTAGTTTTTATCATAGAATTTACAGTGCAGAAGGAGGCCATTTGGCCCATCGAGTCTGCACCGGCTCTTGGAAAGAGCACCCGACCCAAACCCACACCTCCACCCTATCCCCATAACCCAGTAACCCCACCCAACACTAAAGGGCAATTTTGGACACCAAGGGCAATTTATCATGGCCAATCCACCTAACCTGCTCATCTTTGGACTTTGGGAGGAAACCAGAGCACCCGGAGGAAACCCACGCACACACGGGGAGGATGTGCAGACTCCGTACAGACAGTGACCCAGCCGGGAACCGAACCTGGGACCCTGGAGCTGTGAAGCAATTGTGCTATCCACAATGCTACCGTGCTGCCCCCATTATCCTTTCTATAACAGGGTGACCAGAACTGTACACAATATTCCAAGTGTGGCCTTACTAATGTCTTGTACAACGTCAACAAGACGTCCCAACTCCTGTATTCAATGCTCTGACCAATGGAACCAAGCATGTCGAATGCCTTCTTCACCACCCTGTCCACCTGTGACTCTACCTCCAAGGAGCTATAAACCCCTAGGTCTCTTTGTTCTGTAACTCTCCCCAACTCCCTACCATTAACTGAGTGGGCCATGCCTCGATTTGATCCACCAAAATGCATCACCTCGCATTTATCCAAATTAAACTCCATCTGCCATTCATCGCCCACTGGCCCAATTGATCAAGATCCTGTTGCAATCTTAGATAACCTTCTTCACTATCCACTATGCCACCAATCTTGGTGTCATCTGTAAACTTACTAACCATGCCTTCTAAATTCTCATCCAAATCATTAATATAAGTAATAAATAAGTGGACCCAGCACTGATCCCCGAAGTAGATGATTCAGTCTCTGCCCGAGCCTGCTCCCCTGTTCAATACAACCATAGGCTTCAACTCCAGCTGAGGCCGCTGCTTCACATATCCCATAATTCCCGGAGAGATCAAAAATGTGACTATTCTAGCCTTCATTCTATTCAGTGACGGAACTGTCACACGACTCCTCTTCACAGTCCTACATTATTGACCCTTGACCCGTGTTCCGGATTCACCTTCTGAGGTAAGAATCACACAGCGTCCAGCTATCAAATGCCCACAGACACTGGTGTGTTTCTCAAGGGGTCACCTCTCATTATGTTAAACTCCAGAGAATATAATCCAAATTTATTCAGCCTCAAGAACAACCCTCTCATCAGGAAACAAATCGAAAGAAGCTTTGCTGCCTAACCTAAAATATGCAGAGCGAAACTACCCCAAGTTTCCAGCTGTGCTCCCAATAAAGCCCTTTAATATTGCAGCAAACCTATTATTCTAATCGAAACACCTTAGAATAAAGGCCAACAAGCCACTTGGTGTCATAATGGTTTTGTACACATAATAATAATCTTTATTGTCACAAGTATGAAAAGCCCCTAGTCGCCACATTCCGGCCCCTGTTCGGGTACACAGAGGGAGAATTCACAATGTCCAATTCACCTAACAGCACGACTTTCGGGAGGAAGCCGGAGCACCAGAAGGAAACGCATGCAGTCACCAGGAGAACGTACAGACCCCGCACAGACAGTGACCCAAGCCGGGAATCGAACCTGGGACCCAGGTACAGTGAAGCAACAGATCTAAACACTCTGCTACCGTGCTGCCCTCATACAAGCTGCATTTATGTAACTTATGCAAACACACACACACCAGTTTGATAAAAACATTTAAAATTTCACAACACTGCAAAGAATTCTGCATTTCAATTATGATCAAAGTGACCAAGTTCACCGTTCACCACAAAATAACCCAACAGCCAGGCAGGATCGATCGTTCCCTTTACTGTGACAGAGCGACAGGATCGATCAATCCCTTTACTGTGACAGAGCGACAGGATCGATCACCCCCTTTACTGTGACAGAGAGACAGGATCGATCACTCCCTTTACTGTGACAGAGAGACAGGATCGATCGTTCCCTTTACTGTGACAGAGCGACAGGATCGATCACTCCCTTTACTGTGACAGAGTGACAGGATCGATCACTCCCTTTACTGTGACAGAGAGACAGGATCGATCACTCCCTTTACTGTGACAGAGAGACAGGATCGATCACTCCCTTTACTGTGACAGAAAGACAGGATCAATCACTCCCTTTACTGTGACAGAGACAGGATCGATCACTCCCTTTACTGTGAGAGAGACAGGATCGATCACTCCCTTTACTGTGACAGAGAGACAGGATCGATCACTCCCTTTACTGTGACAGAAAGACAGGATCAATCACTCCCTTTACTGTGACAGAGAGACAGGATCAATCACTCCCTTTACTGTGAGAGAGACAGGATCGATCACTCCCTTTACTGTGACAGAGACAGGATCGATCACTCCCTTTACTGTGAGAGAGACAGGATCGATCACTCCCTTTACTGTGACAGAGAGACAGGATCGATCACTCCCTTTACTGTGACAGAAAGACAGGATCAATCACTCCCTTTACTGTGACAGAGAGACAGGATCAATCACTCCCTTTACTGTGAGAGAGACAGGATCGATCACTCCCTTTACTGTGACAGAGAGACAGGATCGATCACTCCCTTTACTGTGACAGAGAGACAGGATCGATCACTCCCTTTACTGTGAGAGAGACAGGATCGATCACTCCCTTTACTGTGAGAGAGAGACAGGATCGATCACTCCCTTTACTGTGAGAGAGACAGGATCGATCACTCCCTTTACTGTGAGAGAGAGACAGGATCGATCACTCCCTTTACAGTGACAGAGAGACAGGATCGATCACTCCCTTTACTGTGAGAGAGAGACAGGATCGATCACTCCCTTTACTGTGAGAGAGACAGGATCGATCACTCCCTTTACTGTGACAGAGAGACAGGATCGATCACTCCCTTTACTGTGAGAGAGACAGGATCGATCACTCCCTTTACTGTGAGAGAGAGACAGGATCGATCACTCCCTTTACTGTGAGAGAGACAGGATCGATCACTCCCTTTACTGTGAGAGAGAGAGACAGGATCGATCACTCCCTTTACTGTGAGAGAGACAGGATCGATCACTCCCTTTACTGTGACAGAGAGACAGGATCGATCACTCCCTTTAATGTGACAGAGAGACAGGATCGATCACTCCCTTTACTGTGACAGAGAGACAGGATCGATCACTCCCTTTACTGTGACAGAGAGACAGGATCGATCACTCCCTTTACTGTGACAGAGAGACAGGATCGATCACTCCCTTTACTGTGACAAAGAGACAGGATCGATCACTCCCTTCACTGTGACAGAGAGACAGGATCGATCACTCCCTTTACTGTGAGAGAGAGACAGGATCGATCACTCCCTTTACTGTGACAGAGAGACAGAACCATCACTCCCTTTACTGTGACAGAGAGACAGGATCGATCACTCCCTTTACTGTGAGAGAGACAGGATCGATCACTCCCTTTACTGTGACAGAGAGACAGGATCGATCACTCCCTTTACTGTGACAGAGAGACAGGATCGATCACTCCCTTTACTGTGAGAGAGACAGGATCGATCACTCCCTTTACTGTGACAGAGAGACAGGATCGATCACTCCCTTTACTGTGACAGAGCGACAGGATCGATCACTCCCTTTACTGTGACAGAGAGACAGGATCGATCACTCCCTTTACTGTGACAGAGAGACAGGATCGATCACTCCCTTTACTGTGACAGAGTGACAGGATCGATCACTCCCTTTACTGTGAGAGAGACAGGATCGATCACTCCCTTTACTGTGACAGAGAGACAGGATCGATCACTCCCTTTACTGTGAGAGAGACAGGATCGATCACTCCCTTTACTGTGACAGAGAGACAGGATCGATCACTCCCTTTACTGTGACAGAGAGACAGGATCGATCGTTCCCTTTACTGTGACAGAGCGACAGGATCGATCACTCCCTTTACTGTGACAGAGAGACAGGATCGATCACTCCCTTTACTGTGACAGAGAGACAGGATCGATCACTCCCTTTACTGTGACAGAGAGACAGGATCGACCACTCCCTTTACTGTGACAGAGAGACAGGATCGATCACTCCCTTTACTGTGACAGAGAGACAGGATCGATCACTCCCTTTACTGTGACAGAGAGACAGGATCGACCACTCCCTTTACTGTGACAGAGAGACAGGATCGACCACTCCCTTTACTGTGACAGAGAGACAGGATCGATCACTCCCTTTACTGTGACAGAAAGACAGGATCAATCACTCCCTTTACTGTGACAGAGAGACAGGATCAATCACTCCCTTTACTGTGAGAGAGACAGGATCGATCACTCCCTTTACTGTGACAGAGAGACAGGATCGATCACTCCCTTTACTGTGACAGAGAGAAAGGATCGATCACTCCCTTTACTGTGAGAGAGACAGGATCGATCACTCCCTTTACTGTGACAGAGAGACAGGATCAATCACTCCCTTTACTGTGAGAGAGACAGGATCGATCACTCCCTTTACTGTGACAGAGCGACAGGATCGATCAATCCCTTTACTGTGACAGAGAGACAGGATCGATCACTCCGTTTACTGTGACAGAGAGACAGGATCGATCGTTCCCTTTACTGTGACAGAGCGACAGGATCGATCACTCCCTTTACTGTGACAGAGTGACAGGATCGATCACTCCCTTTACTGTGACAGAGAGACAGGATCGATCACTCCCTTTACTGTGACAGAGAGACAGGATCGATCACTCCCTTTACTGTGACAGAGAGACAGGATCGATCACTCCCTTTACTGTGACAGAAAGACAGGATCAATCACTCCCTTTACTGTGACAGAGAGACAGGATCAATCACTCCCTTTACTGTGACAGAGAGACAGGATCGATCACTCCCTTTACTGTGACAGAGAGACAGGATCGATCACTCCCTTTACTGTGACAGAGAGACAGGATCGATCACTCCCTTTACTGTGACAGAGAGACAGGATCGATCACTCCCTTTACTGTGACAGAGAGACAGGATCGATCACTCCCTTTACTGTGACAGAGAGACAGGATCGATC
The DNA here is from genome assembly GCF_902713615.1 of Scyliorhinus canicula. Taxonomy (NCBI): domain Eukaryota; kingdom Metazoa; phylum Chordata; class Chondrichthyes; order Carcharhiniformes; family Scyliorhinidae; genus Scyliorhinus; species Scyliorhinus canicula. Next base: position 14,471,654 of record NC_052151.1, on the reverse strand, counting down.
ACTCCCTTTACTGTGACAGAGAGACAGGATCGATCACTCCCTTTACTGTGTGAGAGAGACAGGATCGATCACTCCCTTTACTGTGACAGAGAGACAGGATCGATCACTCCCTTTACTGTGACAGAGCGACAGGATCGATCACTCCCTTTACTGTGACAGAGAGACAGGATCGATCACTCCCTTTACTGTGAGAGAGACAGGATCGATCACTCCCTTTGCTGTGACAGAGAGACAGGATCGATCACTCCCTTTACTGTGACAGAGAGACAGGATCGATCACTCCCTTTACTGTGAGAGAGAGACAGTATCGATCACTCCCTTTACTGTGACAGAGAGACAGGATCGATCACTCCCTTTACTGTGACAGAGAGACAGGATCGATCACTCCCTTTACTGTGACAGAGAGACAGGATCGATCACTCCCTTTACTGTGACAGAGAGACAGGATCGATCACTCCCTTTACTGTGTGAGAGAGACAGGATCGATCACTCCCTTTACTGTGACAGAGAGACAGGATCGATCACTCCCTTTACTGTGAGAGAGAGACAGGATCGATCACTCCCTTTACTGTGAGAGAGAGACAGGATTGATCACTCCCTTTACTGTGACAGAGAAACAGGATCGATCACTCCCTTTACTGTGACAGAGAGACAGATCCATCACTCCCTTTACTGTGACAGAGAGACAGGATCGATCACTCCCTTTACTGTGACAGAGAGACAGGATCGATCACTCCCTTTACTGTGACAGAGAGACAGGATCGATCACTCCCTTTACTGTGAGAGAGACAGGATCGATCACTCCCTTTACTGTGACAGAGAGACAGGATTGATCACTCCCTTTACTGTGAGAGAGACAGGATCGATCACTCCCTTTACTGTAACAGAGAGACAGGATCGATCACTCCCTTTGCTGTGACAGAGAGACAGGATCGATCACTCCCTTTACTGTGACAGAGAGACAGGATCGATCACTCCCTTTACTGTGAGAGAGACAGGATCGATCACTCCCTTTACTGTGACAGAGAGACAGGATCGATCACTCCCTTTACTGTGACAGAGAGGCAGGATCGATCACTCCCTTTACTGTGACAGAGCGACAGGATCAATCACTCCCTTTACTGTGACAGAGAGACAGGATCAATCACTCCCTTTACTGTGACAGAGAGACAGGATCGATCACTCCCTTTACTGTGACAGAGAGACAGGATCGATCACTCCCTTTACTGTGACAGAGAGACAGGATCGATCACTCCCTTTACTGTGACAGAGAGACAGGATCGATCACTCCCTTTACTGTGACAGAGAGACAGGATCGATCACTCCCTTTACTGTGACAGAGAGACAGGATCGATCACTCCCTTTACTGTGACAGAGAGACAGGATCGATCACTCCCTTACTGTTAGAGAGACAGGATCGATCACTCCCTTTACTGTGAGAGAGAGACAGTATCGATCACTCCCTTTACTGTGACAGAGAGACAGGATCGATCACTCCCTTTACTGTGAGAGAGAGACAGGATCGATCACTCCCTTTACTGTGAGAGAGAGAGACAGGGTCGATCACTCCCTTTACTGTGACAGAGAGACAGGATCGATCACTCCCTTTACTGTGACAGAGAGACAGGATCGATCACTCCCTTTACTGTGACAGAGAGACAGGATCGATCACTCCCTTTACTGTGACAGAAAGACAGGATCAATCACTCCCTTTACTGTGACAGAGAGACAGGATCAATCACTCCCTTTACTGTGAGAGAGACAGGATCGATCACTCCCTTTACTGTGACAGAGAGACAGGATCGATCACTCACTTTACTGTGACAGAGAGACAGGATCGATCACTCCCTTTACTGTGACAGAGAGACAGGATCGATCACTCCCTTTACTGTGACAGAGAGACAGGATCGATCACTCCCTTTACTGTGAGAGAGACAGGATCGATCACTCCCTTTACTGTGAGAGAGACAGGATCGATCACTCCCTTTACTGTGAGAGAGACAGGATCGATCACTCCCTTTACTGTGACAGAGAGACAGTATCGATCACTCCCTTTACTGTGAGAGAGACAGGATCGATCACTCCCTTTACTGTGACAGAGAGACAGGATCGATCACTCCCTTTACTGTGAGAGAGACAGGATCGATCACTCCCTTTACTGTGACAGAGAGACAGGATCGATCACTCCCTTTACTGTGACAGAGAGACAGGATCGATCGTTCCCTTTACTGTGACAGAGCGACAGGATCGATCACTCCCTTTACTGTGACAGAGAGACAGGATCGATCACTCCCTTTACTGTGACAGAGAGACAGGATCGATCACTCCCTTTACTGTGACAGAGAGACAGGATCGACCACTCCCTTTACTGTGACAGAGAGACAGGATCGATCACTCCCTTTACTGTGACAGAGAGACAGGATCGATCACTCCCTTTACTGTGACAGAGAGACAGGATCGACCACTCCCTTTACTGTGACAGAGAGACAGGATCGACCACTCCCTTTACTGTGACAGAGAGACAGGATCGATCACTCCCTTTACTGTGACAGAAAGACAGGATCAATCACTCCCTTTACTGTGACAGAGAGACAGGATCAATCACTCCCTTTACTGTGAGAGAGACAGGATCGATCACTCCCTTTACTGTGACAGAGAGACAGGATCGATCACTCCCTTTACTGTGACAGAGAGAAAGGATCGATCACTCCCTTTACTGTGAGAGAGACAGGATCGATCACTCCCTTTACTGTGACAGAGAGACAGGATCAATCACTCCCTTTACTGTGAGAGAGACAGGATCGATCACTCCCTTTACTGTGACAGAGCGACAGGATCGATCAATCCCTTTACTGTGACAGAGAGACAGGATCGATCACTCCGTTTACTGTGACAGAGAGACAGGATCGATCGTTCCCTTTACTGTGACAGAGCGACAGGATCGATCACTCCCTTTACTGTGACAGAGTGACAGGATCGATCACTCCCTTTACTGTGACAGAGAGACAGGATCGATCACTCCCTTTACTGTGACAGAGAGACAGGATCGATCACTCCCTTTACTGTGACAGAGAGACAGGATCGATCACTCCCTTTACTGTGACAGAGAGACAGGATCGATCACTCCCTTTACTGTGACAGAAAGACAGGATCAATCACTCCCTTTACTGTGACAGAGAGACAGGATCAATCACTCCCTTTACTGTGACAGAGAGACAGGATCGATCACTCCCTTTACTGTGACAGAGAGACAGGATCGATCACTCCCTTTACTGTGACAGAGAGACAGGATCGATCACTCCCTTTACTGTGACAGAGAGACAGGATCGATCACTCCCTTTACTGTGACAGAGAGACAGGATCGATCACTCCCTTTACTGTGACAGAGAGACAGGATCGATCACATCCCTTTACTGTGACAGAGAGACAGGATCGATCACTCCCTTTACTGTGTGAGAGAGACAGGATCGATCACTCCCTTTACTGTGACAGAGAGACAGGATCGATCACTCCCTTTACTGTGACAGAGAGACAGGATCGATCACTCCCTTTACTGTGACAGAGAGACAGGATCGATCACTCCCTTTACTGTGAGAGAGACAGGATCGATCACTCCCTTTGCTGTGACAGAGAGACAGGATCGATCACTCCCTTTACTGTGACAGAGAGACAGGATCGATCACTCCCTTTACTGTGAGAGAGAGACAGTATCGATCACTCCCTTTACTGTGACAGAGAGACAGGATCGATCACTCCCTTTACTGTGACAGAGAGACAGGATCGATCACTCCCTTTACTGTGACAGAGAGACAGGATCGATCACTCCCTTTACTGTGACAGAGAGACAGGATCGATCACTCCCTTTACTGTGTGAGAGAGACAGGATCGATCACTCCCTTTACTGTGACAGAGAGACAGGATCGATCACTCCCTTTACTGTGTGAGAGAGACAGGATCGATCACTCCCTTTACTGTGACAGAGAGACAGGATCGATCACTCCCTTTACTGTGACAGAGAGACAGGATCGATCACTCCCTTTACTGTGACAGAGAGACAGGATCGATCACTCCCTTTACTGTGTGAGAGACAGGATCGATCACTCCCTTTGCTGTGACAGAGAGACAGGATCGATCACTCCCTTTACTGTGACAGAGAGACAGGATCGATCACTCCCTTTACTGTGAGAGAGAGACAGTATCGATCACTCCCTTTACTGTGACAGAGAGACAGGATCGATCACTCCCTTTACTGTGACAGAGAGACAGGATCGATCACTCCCTTTACTGTGACAGAGAGATACTGTGACAGAGAGACAGGATCGATCACTCCCTTTACTGTGACAGAGAGACAGGATCGATCACTCCCTTTACTGTGAGAGAGAGACAGGATCGATCACTCCCTTTACTGTGAGAGAGAGACAGGATTGATCACTCCCTTTACTGTGACAGAGAAACAGGATCGATCACTCCCTTTACTGTGACAGAGAGACAGATCCATCACTCCCTTTACTGTGACAGAGAGACAGGATCGATCACTCCCTTTACTGTGACAGAGAGACAGGATCGATCACTCCCTTTACTGTGACAGAGAGACAGGATCGATCACTCCCTTTACTGTGAGAGAGACAGGATCGATCACTCCCTTTACTGTGACAGAGAGACAGGATTGATCACTCCCTTTACTGTGAGAGAGACAGGATCGATCACTCCCTTAACTGTAACAGAGAGACAGGATCGATCACTCCCTTTGCTGTGACAGAGAGACAGGATCGATCACTCCCTTTACTGTGACAGAGAGACAGGATCGATCACTCCCTTTACTGTGAGAGAGACAGGATCGATCACTCCCTTTACTGTGACAGAGAGACAGGATCGATCACTCCCTTTACTGTGACAGAGAGGCAGGATCGATCACTCCCTTTACTGTGACAGAGCGACAGGATCAATCACTCCCTTTACTGTGACAGAGAGACAGGATCAATCACTCCCTTTACTGTGACAGAGAGACAGGATCGATCACTCCCTTTACTGTGACAGAGAGACAGGATCGATCACTCCCTTTACTGTGACAGAGAGACAGGATCGATCACTCCCTTTACTGTGACAGAGAGACAGGATCGATCACTCCCTTTACTGTGACAGAGAGACAGGATCGATCACTCCCTTTACTGTTAGAGAGACAGGATCGATCACTCCCTTTACTGTGAGAGAGAGACAGTATCGATCACTCCCTTTACTGTGACAGAGAGACAGGATCGATCACTCCCTTTACTGTGAGAGAGAGACAGGATCGATCACTCCCTTTACTGTGAGAGAGAGAGACAGGGTCGATCACTCCCTTTACTGTGACAGAGAGACAGGATCGATCACTCCCTTTACTGTGACAGAGAGACAGGATCGATCACTCCCTTTACTGTGACAGAGAGACAGGATCGATCACTCCCTTTACTGTGACAGAAAGACAGGATCAATCACTCCCTTTACTGTGACAGAGAGACAGGATCAATCACTCCCTTTACTGTGAGAGAGACAGGATCGATCACTCCCTTTACTGTGACAGAGAGACAGGATCGATCACTCCCTTTACTGTGACAGAGAGACAGGATCGATCACTCCCTTTACTGTGACAGAGAGACAGGATCGATCACTCCCTTTACTGTGACAGAGAGACAGGATCGATCACTCCCTTTACTGTGAGAGAGACAGGATCGATCACTCCCTTTACTGTGAGAGAGACAGGATCGATCACTCCCTTTACTGTGAGAGAGACAGGATCGATCACTCCCTTTACTGTGACAGAGAGACAGGATCGATCACTCCCTTTACTGTGACAGAGAGACAGGATCGATCACTCCCTTTACTGTGAGAGAGACAGGATCGATCACTCCCTTTACTGTGACAGAGAGACAGGATTGATCACTCCCTTTACTGTGAGAGAGACAGGATCGATCACTCCCTTAACTGTAACAGTGAGACAGGATCGATCACTCCCTTTGCTGTGACAGAGAGACAGGATCGATCACTCCCTTTACTGTGACAGAGAGACAGGATCGATCACTCCCTTTACTGTGAGAGAGACAGGATCGATCACTCCCTTTACTGTGACAGAGAGACAGGATCGATCACTCCCTTTACTGTGACAGAGAGGCAGGATCGATCACTCCCTTTACTGTGACAGAGCGACAGGATCAATCACTCCCTTTACTGTGACAGAGAGACAGGATCAATCACTCCCTTTACTGTGACAGAGAGACAGGATCGATCACTCCCTTTACTGTGACAGAGAGACAGGATCGATCACTCCCTTTACTGTGACAGAGAGACAGGATCGATCACTCCCTTTACTGTGACAGAGAGACAGGATCGATCACTCCCTTTACTGTGACAGAGAGACAGGATCGATCACTCCCTTTACTGTTAGAGAGACAGGATCGATCACTCCCTTTACTGTGAGAGAGAGACAGTATCGATCACTCCCTTTACTGTGACAGAGAGACAGGATCGATCACTCCCTTTACTGTGAGAGAGAGACAGGATCGATCACTCCCTTTACTGTGAGAGAGAGAGACAGGGTCGATCACTCCCTTTACTGTGACAGAGAGACAGGATCGATCACTCCCTTTACTGTGACAGAGAGACAGGATCGATCACTCCCTTTACTGTGACAGAGAGACAGGATCGATCACTCCCTTTACTGTGACAGAAAGACACGATCAATCACTCCCTTTACTGTGACAGAGAGACAGGATCAATCACTCCCTTTACTGTGAGAGAGACAGGATCGATCACTCCCTTTACTGTGACAGAGAGACAGGATCGATCACTCCCTTTACTGTGACAGAGAGACAGGATCGATCACTCCCTTTACTGTGACAGAGAGACAGGATCGATCACTCCCTTTACTGTGACAGAGAGACAGGATCGATCACTCCCTTTACTGTGAGAGAGACAGGATCGATCACTCCCTTTACTGTGAGAGAGACAGGATCGATCACTCCCTTTACTGTGAGAGAGACAGGATCGATCACTCCCTTTACTGTGACAGAGAGACAGTATCGATCACTCCCTTTACTGTGACAGAGAAACAGGATCGATTACTCCCTTCACTGTGAGAGAGAGACAGGATCGATCACTCCCTTCACTGTGACAGAGAGACAGGATCGATCACTCCCTTTACTGTGACAGAGAGACAGGATCGATCACTCCCTTTACTGTGAGAGAGAGACAGGATCGATCACTCCCTTTACTGTGAGAGAGAGACAGGATTGATCACTCCCTTTACTGTGACAGAGAAACAGGATCGATCACTCCCTTTACTGTGACAGAGAGACAGATCCATCACTCCCTTTACTGTGACAGAGAGACAGGATCGATCACTCCCTTTACTGTGACAGAGAGACAGGATCGATCACTCCCTTTACTGTGACAGAGAGACAGGATCGATCACTCCCTTTACTGTGAGAGAGACAGGATCGATCACTCCCTTTACTGTGACAGAGAGACAGGATTGATCACTCCCTTTACTGTGAGAGAGACAGGATCGATCACTCCCTTTACTGTAACAGAGAGACAGGATCGATCACTCCCTTTGCTATGACAGAGAGACAGGATCGATCACTCCCTTTACTGTGACAGAGAGACAGGATCGATCACTCCCTTTACTGTGAGAGAGACAGGATCGATCACTCCCTTTACTGTGACAGAGAGACAGGATCGATCACTCCCTTTACTGTGACAGAGAGGCAGGATCGATCACTCCCTTTACTGTGACAGAGCGACAGGATCAATCACTCCCTTTACTGTGACAGAGAGACAGGATCAATCACTCCCTTTACTGTGACAGAGAGACAGGATCGATCACATCCCTTTACTGTGACAGAGAGACAGGATCGATCACTCCCTTTACTGTGACAGAGAGACAGGATCGATCACTCCCTTTACTGTGACAGAGAGACAGGATCGATCACTCCCTTTACTGTGACAGAGAGACAGGATCGATCACTCCCTTTACTGTTAGAGAGACAGGATCGATCACTCCCTTTACTGTGAGAGAGAGACAGTATCGATCACTCCCTTTACTGTGACAGAGAGACAGGATCGATCACTCCCTTTACTGTGAGAGAGAGACAGGATCGATCACTCCCTTTACTGTGAGAGAGAGAGACAGGGTCGATCACTCCCTTTACTGTGACAGAGAGACAGGATCGATCACTCCCTTTACTGTGACAGAGAGACAGGATCGATCACTCCCTTTACTGTGACAGAGAGACAGGATCGATCACTCCCTTTACTGTGACAGAGAGACAGGATCAATCACTCCCTTTACTGTGACAGAGAGACAGGATCAATCACTCCCTTTACTGTGAGAGAGACAGGATCGATCACTCCCTTTACTGTGACAGAGAGACAGGATCGATCACTCCCTTTACTGTGACAGAGAGACAGGATCGATCACTCCCTTTACTGTGACAGAGAGACAGGATCGATCACTCCCTTTACTGTGACAGAGAGACAGGATCGATCACTCCCTTTACTGTGAGAGAGACAGGATCGATCACTCCCTTTACTGTGAGAGAGACAGGATCGATCACTCCCTTTACTGTGAGAGAGACAGGATCGATCACTCCCTTTACTGTGACAGAGAGACAGTATCGATCACTCCCTTTACTGTGACAGAGAAACAGGATCGATTACTCCCTTCACTGTGAGAGAGAGACAGGATCGATCACTCCCTTTACTGTGAGAGAGAGACAGGATCGATCACTCCCTTTACTGTGACAGAGAGACAGATCCATCACTCCCTTTACTGTAAGAAGTCTTACAACACCAGGTTAAAGTCCAACAGGTTTGTTTCAAACACGAGCTTTCGGAGCACGGCTCCTTCTTCAGGTGAATGGAAAGGCTTGTTCCAGAAATGTTTATATAGACACAGTCAGAGATGCCCCGGAATGCGAGCACCTGCAGGCAATCAAATCATCAAAGATGCAGAGAGAGAGGTAACTCCAGGTTAAAGAGGTGTGAATTGTCCCAAGCCAGTTCAGTCGGTAGGCCTCTGCAAGTCCAGGCTTGTTGGTGGGGGCCGAATGTAATGCGACATGAATCCCAGATCCCGGTTGAGTCCGCATTCATGCGTGCGGAACTTAGCTATAAGTTTTTGCTCAGCAATTTTGCGTTGTCGCGTCTCCTGAAGGCCTCCTTGTAGAATGCTGACCCGGAGATCAGAGGCTGAATGTCCTTGACTGCTGAAGTGTTCCCCAACTGGAAGGGAACAGTCCTGCCTGTTGATAGTCGCACGATGCCCGTTTATTCGTTGTCGCAGTGTCTGCATGGTCTCGCCAATGTACCACGCTTCGGGACATCCTTTCCTGCAGCGTATGAGGTAGACTACATTGGTCGAGTCGCACGAGTATGCGCCGCGTACCTGGTGGGTGGTGTTTCCACGTGTAATGGTGGTGTCCATGTCGATGATCTGGCATGTCTTGCAGAGATTACCCTGGCAGGGTTTTGTGGTGTTGTGGTTGCTGTTCTGAAGGCTGGGTAATTTGCTGCAAACAATGGTTTGTTTGAGGTTGCGCGGTTGTTTGAAGGCCAGTAGTGGGGGTGTGGGGATGACCTTGGCAAGATGTCCATCCTCGCTGATGATGTGTTGGAGGCTGCGAAGAAGATGTCGTAGTTTCTCCGCCCCAGGAAAGTACTGGACGACGAAGGGTACTCTGTCAGTGGTGTCCCGTGTTTGTCTTCTGAGGAGGTCGGTGCGGTTTTTTGCTGTGGCGCGGTGGAACTGTCGATCAATGAGTCGAGCGCCATATCCCGTTCGTACGAGGGCATCTTTCAGCATCTGTAGGTGTCTGTTGCGCTCCTCCTTGTCTGAGCAGATCCTGTGTATACGGAGGGCTTGTCCATAGGGGATGGCTTCTTTAATGTGTTTCGGGTGAAAGCTGGAGAAGTGGAGCATCGTGAGATTATCTGTGGGCTTGCGGTAAAGCGAGGTGCTGAGGTGACCGTCCTTGATGGAGACGAGTGTGTCCAAGAATGGAACTGAATTTGGAGAATAGTCCATGGTGAGTTTGATGGTGGGATGGAACTTATTGATGTCATCGTGTAGTCGTTTCAGTGATGTCTCGCCGTGGGTCCAAAGGAAAAAAATGTCATCGATGTATCTGGTGTATAGCATCGGTTGAAAGTCCTGTGTGGTGAGGAAGTCCTGTTCAAACTTGTGCATGAAGATGTTGGCATATTGAGGTGCAAATTTGGTCCCCATGGCTGTTCCGTGCGTCTGGATGAAGAATTTGTTGTCGAAGGTGAAGACGTTGTGGTCTAGAATGAAACGGATGAGTTGCAGAATTGCGTCTGGAGATTGGCAGTTGTCGGTGTTGAGGACTGAGGCTGTTGCAGCAATGCCGTCGTCATGGGGGATGCTGGTGTAGAGTGCCGAGACATCCATTGTGACGAGGAATGTTCCTGGTTCAACTGGTCCATGGGTGCTGAGTTTCTGTAGGAAGTCCGTCGTGTCGCGACAGAAGCTGGGTGTACCTTGTACGATGGGTTTCAAGATGCCCTCGATGTGGCCAGAGAGGTTCTCACACAGGGTCCCATTGCCTGAAACGATAGGACGGCCTGGTGTGTTGGCCTTGTGTATTTTCGGGAGGCAGTAGAGATCTCCAATGCGGGGATTACGTGGGATGAGAGCACGTAGGGTGTTCTGAAGGTCTGGATCTAAGGTCTTGATCAGTCTGCTGAGTTGGCGGATGTGTTCCTTGGTTGGATCTGCGGGTAACTGCCTGTAGTGTTCCTGGTTGTCGAGTTGTCGGTATACTTCTTTGCAGTAGTCTGTTCTGTTCAGTATGACGGTGGCCCCTCCTTTGTCTGCTGGTTTGATGACGATGTTGCGGTTGGTCTTGAGAGTGCGGATGGCGTTGCGTTGTGCTTGGGTGACGTTTGAGGCTGCCTTGTGATTGCGAGTGATGAATCTGGCATTGACCCCTCAAATTGGACCCTCAAACCCTCAAATTGGACCCCTCCGGAAGGCCGCTGCCCTAGACTCGACATGTATGCTCAAGCCGTCAGAAGTCGTGTCAATGCCAGATTCATCACTCGCAATCACAAGGCAGCCTCAAACGTCACCCAAGCACAACGCAGCGCCATCCGCACTCTCAAGACCAACCGCAACATCGTCATCAAACCAGCAGACAAAGGAGGGGCCACCGTCATACTGAACAGAACAGACTACTGCAAAGAAGTATACCGACAACTCGACAACCAGGAACACTACAGGCAGTTACCCGCAGATCCAACCAAGGAACACATCCGCCAACTCAGCAGACTGATCAAGACCTTAGATCCAGACCTTCAGAACACCCTACGTGCTCTCATCCCACGTAATCCCCGCATTGGAGATCTCTACTGCCTCCCGAAAATACACAAGGCCAACACACCAGGCCGTCCTATCGTTTCAGGCAATGGGACCCTGTGTGAGAACCTCTCTGGCCACATCGAGGGCATCTTGAAACCCATCGTACAAGGTACACCCAGCTTCTGTCGCGACACGACGGACTTCCTACAGAAACTCAGCACCCATGGACCAGTTGAACCAGGAACATTCCTCGTCACAATGGATGTCTCGGCACTCTACACCAGCATCCCCCATGACGACGGCATTGCTGCAACAGCCTCAGTCCTCAACACCGACAACTGCCAATCTCCAGACGCAATTCTGCAACTCATCCGTTTCATTCTAGACCACAACGTCTTCACCTTCGACAACAAATTCTTCATCCAGACGCACGGAACAGCCATGGGGACCAAATTTGCACCTCAATATGCCAACATCTTCATGCACAAGTTTGAACAGGACTTCCTCACCACACAGGACTTTCAACCGATGCTATACACCAGATACATCGATGACATTTTTTTCCTTTGGACCCACGGCGAGACATCACTGAAACGACTACACGATGACATCAATAAGTTCCATCCCACCATCAAACTCACCATGGACTATTCTCCAAATTCAGTTCCATTCTTGGACACACTCGTCTCCATCAAGGACGGTCACCTCAGCACCTCGCTTTACCGCAAGCCCACAGACAACCTCACGATGCTCCACTTCCCCAGCTTTCACCCGAAACACATTAAAGAAGCCATCCCCTATGGACAAGCCCTCCGTATACACAGGATCTGCTCAGACAAGGAGGAGCGCAACAGACACCTACAGATGCTGAAAGATGCCCTCGTACGAACGGGATATGGCGCTCGACTCATTGATCGACAGTTCCACCGCGCCACAGCAAAAAACCGCACCGACCTCCTCAGAAGACAAACACGGGACACCACTGACAGAGTACCCTTCGTCGTCCAGTACTTTCCTGGGGCGGAGAAACTACGACATCTTCTTCGCAGCCTCCAACACATCATCAGCGAGGATGGACATCTTGCCAAGGTCATCCCCACACCCCCACTACTGGCCTTCAAACAACCGCGCAACCTCAAACAAACCATTGTTTGCAGCAAATTACCCAGCCTTCAGAACAGCAACCACAACACCACAAAACCCTGCCAGGGTAATCTCTGCAAGACATGCCAGATCATCGACATGGACACCACCATTACACGTGGAAACACCACCCACCAGGTACGCGGCGCATACTCGTGCGACTCGACCAATGTAGTCTACCTCATACGCTGCAGGAAAGGATGTCCCGAAGCGTGGTACATTGGCGAGACCATGCAGACACTGCGACAACGAATAAACGGGCATCGTGCGACTATCAACAGGCAGGACTGTTCCCTTCCAGTTGGGGAACACTTCAGCAGTCAAGGACATTCAGCCTCTGATCTCCGGGTCAGCATTCTACAAGGAGGCCTTCAGGAGACGCGACAACGCAAAATTGCTGAGCAAAAACTTATAGCTAAGTTCCGCACGCATGAATGCGGACTCAACCGGGATCCAGCAGAGGGCAGCAGAGCAGAGCTACTGATCAGCTGTTCTGGGGAAATTTGCATACGTGCAGTGCGGTCAGCCTAAGTTGAAGGTGAATCTGCGAAGGGGACCCGAGGAGTTTGAGTGAAGGCAATCATCCAGCAGAGGGCAGCAGAGCAGAGCTACTGATCAGCTGTTCTGGGGAAATTTGCATACGTGCAGTGCGGTCAGCCTAAGTTGAAGGTGAATCTGCGAAGGGGACCCGAGGAGTTTGAGTGAAGGCAATCATCCAGCAGAGGGCAGCAGAGCAGAGCTACTGATCAGCTGTTCTGGGGAAATTTGCATACGTGCAGTGCGGTCAGCCTAAGTTGAAGGTGGTTTGTGGAGAGGCTGTTGGCAAGTGACAGTTCAACCCGAAACACTTCGTGAGTGTTTCCCACCCTACCTCCTCCTCTAACCAACCCCCCCACCCCACGGTGGTTGGGAAGCGGGAGCAGGGGCCTGTCGTGAAGGTGAGTGAGTGCCTTTAAATTTGCTTACCTTTGAGCGGGAGCAGGGTTTGAGGTAATATCAGGTAAGCTCTTCCTTTCTTTTTCTTTTTCTTGTTATTTTTTAAATCTAGAGGTGATGTCAGGGAAGGCAGTACAATGCTCCTCCTGCAGAATGTTTGAGGTGAGGGACGCCGTCAGTGTCCCTGCTGATTTCATCTGTGGGAAGTGCACCCAACTCCAGCTCCTCAAAAACCGTGTTAGGGACCTGGAGCTTGAGCTGGATGAACTTCGGATCATTCGGGAGGCAGAGGGGGTCAGAGATAGGAGCTTCAGGGAAATAGTTACACCAAAGACTGGAGATAGATGGGTAACTGTAAGAGGGACTGGGAAGAAGCAGTCAGTGCAGGGACCCCCTGCGGTCGTTCCCCTGAGAAACAAGTATACCGTTTTGGATACTTGTGGGGGGGACGACTTACCAGGGGTAAGCCATGGGGTACGGGCCTCTGGCACGGAGTCTGTCCCTGTTGCTCAGAAGGGAAGGGGGGAAAGGAGTAGAACATTAGTAATTGGGGACTCAATAGTCAGGGGCACAGATAGGAGATTTTGTGGGAGCGAGAGAGACTCACGTTTGGTATGTTGCCTCCCAGGTGCAAGGGTACGTGATGTCTCGGATCGTGTTTTCCGGGTCCTTAAGGGGGAGGGGGAGCAGCCCCAAGTCGTAGTCCACATTGGCACTAACGACATAGGTAGGAAAGGGGACAAGGATGTCAGGCAGGCCTTTAGGGAGCTAGGATGGAAGCTCAGAGCGAGAACAAACAGAGTTGTTATCTCTGGGTTGTTGCCCGTGCCACGTGATAGTGAGATGAGGAATAGGGAGAGAGAGCAATTAAACACGTGGCTACAGGGATGGTGCAGGCGGGAGGGATTCAGATTTCTGGATAACTGGGGCTCTTTCTGGGGAAGGTGGGACCTCTATAGACAGGATGGTCTACATCTGAACCTGAGGGGCACCAATATCCTGGGGGGGAGATTTGTTAGTGCTCTTTGGGGGGGTTTAAACTAATTCAGCAGGGGCATGGGAACCTGGATTGTAGTTTTAGGGTACGGGAGATTGAGAGTATAGAGGTCAGGAGCACAGATTTGACTTCGCAGGAGGGTGCCAGTGTTCAGGTAGGTGGTTTGAAGTGTGTCTACTTCAATGCCAGGAGTATACGAAATAAGGTAGGGGAACTGGCAGCATGGGTTGGTACCTGGGACTTCGATGTTGTGGCCATTTCAGAGACATGGATAGAGCAGGGACAGGAATGGTTGTTGCAGGTTCCGGGGTTTAGATGTTTTAGTAAGTTCAGAGAAGGGGGCAAAAGAGGGGGAGGTGTGGCGCTGCTAGTCAAGGACAGTATTACGGTGGCGGAAAGGATGCTAGATGGGGACTCTTCTTCTGAGGTAGTATGGGCTGAGGTTAGAAACAGGAAAGGAGAGGTCACCCTGTTGGGAGTTTTCTATAGGCCACCTAATAGTTCTAGGGATGTAGAGGAAAGGATGGCGAAGATGATTCTGGAAAAGAGCGAAAGTAACAGGGTAGTTGTTATGGGAGACTTTAACTTTCCAAATATTGACTGGAAAAGATATAGTTCGAGTACATTAGATGGGTCATTCTTTGTACAATGTGTGCAGGAGGGTTTCCTGACACAATATGTTGACAGGCCAACAAGAGGCGAGGCCACATTGGATTTGGTTTTGGGTAATGAACCAGGCCAGGTGTTAGATCTGGAGGTAGGTGAGCACTTTGGAAACAGTGACCACAATTCGGTGACCTTTACGTTAGTGATGGAAAGGGATAAGTATACCCCGCAGGGCAAGAGTTATCGCTGGGGGAAGGGCAATTATGATGCCATTAGACATGACTTAGGATGTATTGGTTGGAGAAGTAGGCTGCAAGGGTTGGGCACACTGGATATGTGGAGCTTGTTCAAGGAACAGCTATTGCATGTTCTTGATAAGTACGTACCAGTCAGGCAGGGAGGAAGGGGTCGAGCGAGGGAACCGTGGTTTACCAAAGAAGTGGAATCTCTTGTTAAGAGGAAGAAGGAGGCCTATGTGAAGATGAGGCATGAAGTTTCAGTTGGGGCGTTTGATAGTTACAAGGAAGCGAGGAAGGATCTAAAGAGAGAGCTGAGACGAGCAAGGAGGGGACATGAGAAGTCTTTGGCAGGTAGGATCAAGGAAAACCCAAAAGCTTTCTATAGGTATGTCAGGAATAAAAGAATGACTAGGGTAAGAGTAGGGCCAGTCAAGGACAGTGGTGGGAAGTTGTGTGTGGAGGCTGAGGAGATAAGCGAGATACTAAATGAATACTTTTCGTCAGTATTCACTCAAGAAAAAGATAATATTGTGGAGGAGAATGCTGAGACCCAGGCTATTAGAATAGATGGCATTGAGGTGCGTAAGGGAAGAAGTGTTGGCAATTCTGGACAAGGTGAAAATAGATAAGTCCCCGGGGCCGGATGGGATTTATCCTAGGATTCTCTGGGAAGCCAGGGAAGAGATTGCTGAGCCTTTGGCTTTGATTTTTAGGTCATCATTGGCTACAGGAATAGTGCCAGAGGACTGGAGGATAGCAAATGTGGTCCCTTTGTTCAAGAAGGGGAGTAGAGATAACCCCGGTAACTATAGGCCGGTGAGCCTAACGTCTGTGGTGGGTAAAGTCTTGGAGAGGATTATAAAAGATACGATTTATAATCATCTAGATAGGAATAATATGATTAGGGACAGTCAGCATGGTTTTGTGAAGGGTAGGTCATGCCTCACAAACCTTATCGAGTTCTTTGAGAAGGTGACTGAACAGGTAGATGAGGGTAGAGCAGTTGATGTGGTGTATATGGATTTCAGTAAAGCGTTTGATAAGGTTCCCCACGGTCGTCTATTGCAGAAAATACGGAGGCTGGGGATCGAGGGTGATTTAGAGATGTGGATCAGAAATTGGCTAGTTGAAAGAAGACAGAGAGTGGTAGTTGATGGGAAATGTTCAGAATGGAGTTCAGTTACGAGTGGCGTACCACAAGGATCTGTTCTGGGGCCGTTGCTGTTTGTCATTTTTATAAATGACCTAGAGGAGGGCGCAGAAGGATGGGTGAGTAAATTTGCAGAAGACACTAAAGTCGGTGGAGTTGTAGACAGTGCGGAAGGATGTTGCAGGTTACAGAGGGACATAGATAAGCTGCAGAGCTGGGCTGAGAGGTGGCAAATGGAGTTTAATGTGGAGAAGTGTGAGGTGATTCACTTTGGAAAGAATAACAGAAATGCGGAATATTTGGCTAATGGTAAAATTCTTGGTAGTGTGGATGAGCAGAGGGATCTCGGTGTCCATGTACATAGATCCCTGAAAGTTGCCACCCAGGTTGATAGGGTTGTGAAGAAGGCCTATGGTGTGTTGGCCTTTATTGGTAGAGGGATTGAGTTCCGGAGCCATGAGGTCATGTTGCAGTTGTACAAAACTCTAGTACGGCCGCATTTGGAGTATTGCGTACAGTTCTGGTCGCCTCATTATAGGAAGGACGTGGAAGCTTTGGAACGGGTGCAGAGGAGATTTACCAGGATGTTGCCTGGTATGGAGGGAAAATCTTATGAGGAAAGGCTGATGGACTTGAGGTTGTTTTCGTTAGAGAGAAGAAGGTTAAGAGGTGACTTAATAGAGGCATACAAAATGATCAGAGGGTTAGATAGGGTGGACAGCGAGAGCCTTCTCCCGCGGATGGAGGTGGCTAGCACGAGGGGACATAGCCTTAAATTGAGGGGTAATAGATATAGGACAGAGGTCAGAGGTGGGTTTTTTACGCAAAGAGTTGTGAGGCCGTGGAATGCCCTACCTGCAACAGTAGTGAACATGCCAACATTGAGGGCATTTAAAAATTTATTGGATAAGCATATGGATGATAAGGGCATAGTGTAGGTTAGATGGCCTTTTAGATTTTTTCCATGTCGGTGCAACATCGAGGGCCGAAGGGCCTGTACTGCGCTGTATCGTTCTATGTTCTATGTTCTATGTTCTGGGATTCATGTCGCATTACATTCGGCCCCCACCAACAAGCCTGGACTTGCAGAGGCCTACCGACTGAACTGGCTTGGGACAATTCACACCTCTTTAACCTGGAGTTACCTCTCTCTCTGCACCTTTGATGATTTGATTGCCTGCAGGTGCTCGCATTCCGGGGCATCTCTGACTGTGTCTATATAAACATTTCTGGAACAAGCCTTTCCATTCACCTGAAGAAGGAGCCGTGCTCCGAAAGCTCGTGTTTGAAACAAACCTGTTGGACTTTAACCTGGTGTTGTAAGACTTCTTAATGTGCTCACCCCAGTCCAACGCCGGCATCTCCACATCATCCCTTTACTGTGACAGAGAGACAGGATTGATCACTCCCTTTACTGTGACAGAGAGACAGGATCGATCACTCCCTTTACTGTGAGAGAGAGACAGGATCGATCACTCCCTTTACTGTGACAGAGAGACAGGATCGATCACTCCCTTTACTGTGACAGAGAGACAGGATCAATCACTCCCTTTACTGTGACAGAGAGACAGGATCGATCACTCCCTTTACTGTGACAGAGAGACAGGATCGACCACTCCCTTTACTGTGACAGAGAGACAGGATCGATCACTCCCTTTACTGTGACAGAGAGACAGGATCGATCACTCCCTTTACTGTGACAGAAAGACAGGATCAATCACTCCCTTTACTGTGACAGAGAGACAGGATCAATCACTCCCTTTACTGTGAGAGAGACAGGATCGATCACTCCCTTTACTGTGACAGAGAGACAGGATCGATCACTCCCTTTACTGTGACAGAGAGACAGGATCGATCACTCCCTTTACTGTGAGAGAGACAGGATCGATCACTCCCTTTACTGTGACAGAGAGACAGGATCGATCACTCCCTTTACTGTGAGAGAGACAGGATCGATCACTCCCTTTACTGTGACAGAGAGACAGGATCGATCACTCCCTTTACTGTGAGAGAGACAGGATCGATCACTCCCTTTACTGTGTGAGAGAGACAGTATCGATCACTCCCTTTACTGTGACAGAGAGACAGGATCGATCACTCCCTTTACTGTGACAGAGAGACAGGATCGATCACTCCCTTTACTGTGACAGAGAGACAGGATCGATCACTCCCTTTACTGTGACAGAGAGACAGGATCGATCACTCCCTTTGCTGTGACAGAGAGACAGGATCGATCACTCCCTTTACTGTGACAGAGAGACAGGATCGATCACTCCCTTTACTGTGAGAGAGAGACAGGATCGATCACTCCCTTTACTGTGAGAGAGACAGGATCGATCACTCCCTTTGCTGTGAGAGAGAGAGACAGGGTCGATCACTCCCTTTACTGTGACAGAGAGACAGGATCGATCACTCCCTTTACTGTGACAGAGAGACAGGATCGATCACTCCCTTTACTGTGACAGAGAGACAGGATCGATCACTCCCTTTACTGTGACAGAGAGACAGGATCGATCACTCCCTTTACTGTGACAAAGAGACAGGATCGATCACTCCCTTTACTGTGACAGAGAGACAGGATCGATCACTCCCTTCACTGTGAGAGAGAGACAGGATCGATCACTCCCTTTACTGTGACAGAGAGACAGATCCATCACTCCCTTTACTGTGACAGAGAGACAGGATCGATCACTCCCTTTGCTGTGACAGAGAGACAGGATCGATCACTCCCTTTACTGTGACAGAGAGACAGGATCGATCACTCCCTTTACTGTGACAGAGAGACAGGATCGATCACTCCCTTTACTGTGACAGAGAGACAGGATCGATCACTCCCTTTACTGTGACAGAGAGACAGGATCGATCACTCCCTTTACTGTGACAGAGAGACAGGATCGATCACTCCCTTTACTGTGACAGAGAGACAGGATCGATCACTCCCTTTACTGTGACAGAGAGACAGGATCGATCACTCCCTTTACTGTGAGAGAGACAGGATCGATCACTCCCTTTACTGTGACAGAGAGACAGGATCGATCACTCCCTTTACTGTGACAGAGAGACAGGATCGATCACTCCCTTTGCTGTGACAGAGAGACAGGATCGATCACTCCCTTTACTGTGACAGAGAGACAGGATCGATCACTCCCTTTACTGTGAGAGAGAGACAGGATCGATCACTCCCTTTACTGTGAGAGAGACAGGATCGATCACTCCCTTTGCTGTGAGAGAGAGAGACAGGGTCGATCACTCCCTTTACTGTGACAGAGAGACAGGATCGATCACTCCCTTTACTGTGAGAGAGAGACAGGATCGATCACTCCCTTTACTGTGAGAGAGACAGGATCGATCACTCCCTTTGCTGTGAGAGAGAGAGACAGGGTCGATCACTCCCTTTACTGTGACAGAGAGACAGGATCGATCACTCCCTTTACTGTGACAGAGAGACAGGATCGATCACTCCCTTTACTGTGACAGAGAGACAGGATCGATCACTCCCTTTACTGTGACAGAGAGACAGGATCGATCACTCCCTTTACTGTGACAGAGACAGGATCAATCACTCCCTTTACTGTGACAGAGAGACAGGATCGATCACTCCCTTTACTGTGACAGAGAGACAGGATCGATCACTCCCTTTACTGTGACAAAGAGACAGGATCGATCACTCCCTTTACTGTGACAGAGAGACAGGATCGATCACTCCCTTTACTGTGAGAGAGACAGGATCGATCACTCCCTTTGCTGTGAGAGAGAGAGACAGGGTCGATCACTCCCTTTACTGTGACAGAGAGACAGGATCGATCACTCCCTTTACTGTGACAGAGAGACAGGATCGATCACTCCCTTTACTGTGACAGAGAGACAGGATCGATCACTCCCTTTACTGTGACAGAGAGACAGGATCGATCACTCCCTTTACTGTGACAAAGAGACAGGATCGATCACTCCCTTTACTGTGACAGAGAGACAGTATCGATCACTCCCTTTACTGTGACAGAGAGACAGGATCGATCACTCCCTTTACTGTGACAGAGAGACAGGATCGATCACTCCCTTCACTGTGAGAGAGAGACAGGATCGATCACTCCCTTTACTGTGACAGAGAGACAGATCCATCACTCCCTTTACTGTGACAGAGAGACAGGATCGATCACTCCCTTTACTGTGACAGAGAGACAGGATCGATCACTCCCTTTGCTGTGACAGAGAGACAGGATCGATCACTCCCTTTACTGTGACAGAGAGACAGGATCGATCACTCCCTTTACTGTTACAGAGAGACAGGATCGATCACTCCCTTTACTGTGACAGAGAGACAGGATCGATCACTCCCTTTACTGTGACAGAGAGACAGGATCGATCACTCCCTTTACTGTGACAGAGAGACAAGATCGATCACTCCCTTTGCTGTGACAGAGAGACAGGATCACTTGCTCCCTGTCCTTGATGATGGTAGAATGTATCTCACCTCTTTTGCTCGGTGTAGAAGGGGAGGCAGCCAGTCCTTGTTGACCTCGCAGTGACTGTCTAGGAAAGTGAGTACTCCGGCTTCTGCAGCTTCTGCACCTCGGACCCGGGACCTGATCAACCCTGAGCACAAGCAGAATGTCATTGCTGAGAGTCTGTGAATTACAGTGTGCAAGTCCAGTGTACCTAAACTCCCTGTTGATGGTGTGGGTATGACATCCACACATCCTGTCACATGGGCAAAATTATCATTCTGTCTCCAGACACCACATTCTCCTAACCCTCACCCCCCCCCCCCCCCCCCCCTTTGCTGGAAAGTACCCCCTCAGGGCTGCTGAGTGATAAGAGGTGAAGTGTTCTGTAGTCGAATAGCTGTGGAACAGTTGCGTATGAAGATCACACCCTCTGTCCCAGTTCCCTGTGGCCCCGGGGAATCAAACCTCAGCGTTGGGTTTGCACCTTCAGGAGAGGGGTGAATGTTTGTGTCGGCTTCAGGTGGCTGAACATGAGAAATCAAACTGGGGTGCCTTTGATCTCTGAAGATGGGGGTGATTGTCTCCCCCTGTCCCTCTTCCCCCACCCCCCAACCCATCCCTTGTGAAGGTATCCCTTTAAGTAAAGGTGCTGCCCCAGTGTGTGTTATGACAGGTACATACCCTGGTTGCTGGGAAATGATAGAGCAGCTCAGAGAGCTTGTAAAACAACCGAGCAAATTGGCAGCGGCTTGCCGCTCACCTTCCCGCTGCTTGTTCCTCAAACATTTCACCTTCGGGAGCCTGGTCAGTAACTGGCAGTCGTTGGCTGGAGGGAGAGAATGGAACAGTTTCACAGTTTGACAGTGGAGAGAATGGAGCTGCAGCATTCAAACGCCAGCAGCGAGTTAATAAAAAGCTCGGAACTTGTGCATTAGCACCAGGTAAAAGTGGGAAAGGTCAGCTAACATCCCCAACTGGTTCATACCTAGAAAGAAGGACCTGCACTTACACAGCACTTTGCACAGCCCCTGACCTCTCAAGGTGCCTTGCAGCCAATGTGCGCACAGCAAGATCCCGCAAACAGCAATTTGATCATGACCAGATGGGCAGCTGTTCTTCCTGAAGTTGACGGAGGGCTTACACCCCTGCTATTCTTCCAGGTCCCCACGAGGGGGGTCTTGGTTTATGTCTCAATGGAAAGACGGAGCCTCTGACAGTGCAGCACTCACTTGCTGCTTCACTGAGGGTCAGTCCTGATTGTTGTAAATCTTGCAGTGGGACTTGAACCCACAACAATCTCTCTCAGAGCGGGAGCTTTACCTCCTGTGGTCCAGCCGACACATGCTTTGGAAGAACAAGGGAATAGAAGGAGGCCACTCAGCCCCTCTAACCTGTACCGCCAGTCATTAAGATCATGGCTGGTTTATATCTCAACTTTGTTTATCCATCTTTAGAATTTAGAACAGTACAGCACAGAACAGGCCCTTCGGCCCTCGATGTTGTGCCGAGCAATGATCACCCTACTCAAACCCACGTATCCACCCTATACCAGTAACCCAACAACCCCCATTAACCTTATTTTTTCAGACACTAAGGGCAATTTTAGCCTGGCCAATCCACCTAACCCGCACATCTTTGGACTGTGGGAGGAAACTGGAGCACCCGGA
The DNA here is from genome assembly GCF_902713615.1 of Scyliorhinus canicula. Taxonomy (NCBI): domain Eukaryota; kingdom Metazoa; phylum Chordata; class Chondrichthyes; order Carcharhiniformes; family Scyliorhinidae; genus Scyliorhinus; species Scyliorhinus canicula. Next base: position 14,449,118 of record NC_052151.1, on the reverse strand, counting down.
GGAAACCCACGCACACACGGGGAGGACGTGCAGACTCCGCACAGACAGTGACCCAGCCGGGAATCGAACCTGGGACCCTGGAGCTGTGAAGCATTTATGCTAACCACCATGCTACCGTGCTGCCCTAATCTTACCTTGCCTGCACAACTCTTTCTCCCATCTCAGACTTTAAAGATCTATTAACCCCCAAGCATCGATAGTTCTTTGGAGAAGTGAGATCTAGATTTCCACTATAAAGAACAAAGAAAAGTACAGCACAGGAACAGACCCTTCGGCCCTCCAAGCCTGCGCCGACTATGATACCCGCCTAACCTAAGACCTTCTGCACTTCCGGGGTCCGTATCCCTCTATTCCCATCCTATTCATGTATTTGTCAAGATGCCCCTTAAATGTCACTATTGTCCCTGCTTCCACCACCTCCTCCGGCAGCGAATTCCAGGCACTCACTACCCCCTGTGTAAAAACTTACGTCGTACATCTTGCCCCTTGCCCCTCGCTCCTTAAACCTATGCCCCCTAGTAATTGACTCTTCCACATTGGGAAAAAGCGTCTGACTATCCACTCTGTCCATGCCCCTCAACCTCTGTCATCCCAGTGAGACCAAACTGAGTTTATCCAACCTCATCCTTATCCTCAACCTCATTTTTTAAAAAAAGATGGCGCCGGAGTGTGGCGACTCTCGGCGAGCTCTCTCACACAGATCCTCTTCGTACATCTCTGGGAACCGCACTAACCTCTTGAAACTTAATTCTAACACTAATACTATCTCTAATCTTTCTCTTTTACGCCCTTTTTTTTTCCATGTATGGAATGATCGGTCTGGACTTTACGAAGAGCAATACTTTTCACTGTACCTCAGATCCAATCCTTATCCAATAATTTGTTTGATGGAATGTTACCTGCCTTCAGAATTTACTCCTTTTAAGGACTGGTATTATTCTGCTGAAACCGGTTTTGCCCACTCCAGGGCAATTATATTCCTCCCAAGGTGCTTTGCCCGGAACTGAACACACGGCTCGAGGTGGGATCTAATCAGGGCTCTGTACATCTGAATCAGCACTTTCTCCTTTTGGCATTGTGGGCCTCTTGTGATGAAGGTCCATGTTCAAATCACCTTTTATATTGTGACTCTGTAGGCCTCGCAATCCTCTTAGTTGTGAAAACAATCACTGGGAGCGGGTTCATGACCGTCGTACCAGTGTAACTTGGGGTGTGTGAGAAATTTAACATTGTCCACATCGTTTGAACAAATACATAATAAAGCAGCTCTTCCCAAATTCTGCTCCGAACATTCCCAGAGTCCAAGGTCATTTCTAATGTCCCAGAGACTATGAATATTCCCAATATTTCAGATTCTAATATAATTCCAATTTCCCAGAGTCTATGGGAATCCTCAATATTTCAGCGTCTATGAGAATTCCTAATGTCTCGGTGTCTATGAGAATTCCCAATATCCTGGAGTCTATGAGTATTTCCAATGTCCCAGCGTCAATGGGAATCCTCAATATCCGGGTCTATGGGAATTCCCAACATTCCAGAGTCTATGGGAATCCTCGACATCCTGGAGTCTGGGCAGACAAAATTGGCCGAATAACAGGAAGCAGAGAGTATTGACCAATGGATATGTTTCGGGCTGGAGGAAGGTTTGTAGCTGAGTTCACCAGGGGGTCAGTATTGGGATCCTTGCTCTTCTTGATCGATACTAATGATCTGGGGCTCGGTGTGCAGGGGACAATTTCAAAGTTTGCAGATGACACAAAAGTTGGAAGTATTATAAACTGTGAAGAGGACAGTATAGAACTTGAAAAGGACGTAGACAAGTTGGGGGAGTGGGAAGATAGGTTGTAGTTAAAGTTCAGCGGAGAAGTGTGAGATGATGCATTTGGGTTAGATAGGAAGAACATGGAGAGACAATAGAAAAAAAAAATTGAGGGTTAAATTCTAAAAGGGAAAAGGGACCTGTGTATATGTGCTTAGATCATTTTTTTTTTTTTTAAATAATTTTTATTGAAATTTTTCGATACAAACATTTACCCCTACTACATTTTAAATTATAACACAACAAATCCCCCCTGGAAAATCCTCCCCACGCCCTCCCCCGCGCGCACCCCCCCACCCTCTCCCCTCCCCCCCCCCCGCGCTACCAGTCTAGCAACCAAACCGTTTTTCCCTTTCTGCCGATGGCCTCGGGCAGCCATTGCCCGCGACCCCCCGCTGACGTGCTCCCTTCGTTGCTATCCCCCCCCCCCCCCCTCCCTTCCCCCCCCCCCTTTCTCCCCGGGTTGCTGCTGTTTCGGCCTCCAGTTCCTATCTCTGATCCAGAAAGTCAAGGAAGGGCTGCCACCGCCGGAAGAACCCCTGTACCGACCCTCTCAGGGCGAATTTGATTCTTTCCAATTGGATGAAGCTTGCCATGTCGTTTAACCAGGTGTTAACACTTGGTGGCCTTGTGTCCCTCCACTGAATCAAGATCCTTCTCCGAGCTACCAAGGACGCAAAGGCCAATATTCCGGCCTCCCTTGCCTCCTGTACTCCTGGCTCCACCCCAACCCCAAAAATCGCTAGCCCCCACCCTGGTTTGACCCTGGTTCCCACCACTCTCGATACCGTCCCCGCCACCCCCTCCCAGAACTCCTCCAGTGCTGGACACATCCAGAACATATGTACATGGTTCGCAGGGCTTCCCGAACACCTGACACACCTGTCCTCACCCCCGAAGAACCGACTCATCCTAGTCCCCGTCATATGGGCTCTGTGCAGCACCTTAAATTGGATGAGGCCCAACCTTGCGCACGACGACGACGAATTGACCCTCTCTAGGGCATCCGCCCATGTCCCATCCTCTATCTGCTCTCCCAGCTCCGCTTCCCACTTGTCTTTCAGCTCCTCTATCGGTACCTCCTCCACCTCCTGCATTATTCTGTAGATGTCCGAGACCTTCCCTTCTCCGACCCAGGCCCCTGACAGCACCCTATCACTTGCCCCTCTATCGGGAAGCAAGGGAAATCCTTCCACCTGTCGTCTGGCAAATGCCTTCACCTGCAGGTATCTAAACGTGTTCCCCGGGGGGAGCTCAAATTTCTCCTCCAGCTCCCCCAGGCTCGCAAACCTCCCCTCTATGAACATGTCCCTCAGTTGCCTGATGCCCGCCCTGTGCCAGCTCTGGAATCCCCCGCCAGTGTTCCCCGGGACAAATCTGTGGTTCCCTCTCAGTGGCGCCGCCATCAGACCCCCCACTTCCCCCCTGTGTCGCCTCCACTGCCCCCAGATTTTAAGGGTGGCCGCCACTACCGGACTCGTGGTATACCTTATGGGGGGGGAGCGGCCATGGTGCCGTTACTAGCGCCCCCAGGCTTGTATTGCCGCAGGACGCCCTCTCCATACGTTTCCAAGCTGCCCCCTCCCCCTCCATCACCCACTTGCGCACCATCGATGCGTTCGCCGCCCAGTAGTATCCGGAAAGATTGGGTAGCGCTAATCCTCCACTGTCCCTACTCCGTTCCAAGAAAATCCTTCTCACTCTAGGGGTGCCATGTGCCCACACATAGCCCATAATGCTGCTAGTTACCTTCTTGAAGAAGGCCCTGGGGAGAAAGATGGGCAAGCACTGGAACAGAAACAAGAACCTCGGGAGGACCGTCATTTTGACTGACTGCACCCTCCCTGCTAGCGACAGCGGTACCATGTCCCACCTCTTGAACTCCTCCTCCATCTGCTCCACCAGCCTTGAAAAGTTCAGCTTGTGGAGGGTCCCCCAGTTCCTTGCCACCTGCACCCCCAAGTACCTGAAGCTCTTTACTGCTCTCTTAAAGGGGAGCCGCCCAATTCCCTCCCCCTGATCTCCTGGGTGTATCACAAAGACCTCACTTTTACCCACATTTAATTTATATCCCGAAAAGTCCCCAAACTCCGCTAGTATTTCCATTACCTCCGGCATTCCCCCTTCCGGGTCCGCCACATATAACAACAAATCATCCGCATAGAGTGATACCCGATGTTCCTCCCCTCCCCTTGTCAGTCCTCTCCACCCCCCTGAACCCCTCAGTGCCATCGCCAACGGTTCGATCGCTAATGCAAATAGTAAGGGGGATAGGGGGCATCCCTGCCTGGTACCTCGATGGAGCCCAAAATACTCTGACCTCCTCCCGTTTGTAACCACACTCGCCATCGGGGCCGAATACAACAGCTTCACCCACTTGATAAATCCCTCCCCAAACCCAAACCGTTCCAGCGTCTCCCACAGGTATTCCCACTCCACCCTATCGAATGCCTTCTCCGCATCCAGTGCTACCACTATCTCAGCCTCCCCCTCCACTGCTGGCATCATAATCACATTCAACAGTCTCCGGACATTTGTGTTAAGTTATGTGCTTAGATCATTGAAGGCAATGCAACATTCAGTCGATAAGTTCAGTCTCTGTGGCGAGTGACGAATTCTGGTTGACCGAACAAGCATTTGGCTCTGTGGCAGGACAGGTGGAGAGAGCAGTTAATAAAGCAGATAGTGTTCTGGGTTTCATTAATAGGGCATAGAGTACAAGAGCAAGGAGGTTATGCTGAACTTATACAAGACACTAGTTAGACCTCAGATGGAATATTGTGTACAGTTCCAGCCGCCACACTATAGGAAGGATGTGAACACATTGGAGAAAGTGCAGAAAAGGTTTAGAAGAATGGTTCCAGGGATGAGAAACTTCAGTTATGAGGATAGATGGGGGAGGTTGGGACTGTTCTCCTTGGAGAGAAGGAGGCTAAGAGGAGATTTGATAGAGATGTTCCAAATCACGAGGGGCTGGACGGAGTAGACAGGGAGAAGCTGTTCCCACGCGTAAAAGGTTCAAGAACAGGAGGGCACAGATTTAAAGTGAGTTGCAAAAGATGCAACAGTGATGTGAGAAAATGTCTCACTCAGTTAGTGGTTAATAATAATAATAAAATGCAGTGCCTGGGAGTGTGGTGGAGGCAGGTTTAATCGAAGCAATCAAGAGGATATTTGAATGATTGTTTGAATAGAACCAATGCTAGGGGTTACGGGGAAAAGGCAGGGGGAATAGAACTGAGTCACGATGTGCCTTTGGAGAGCCAGTGCAAACATGACTTGCCAAACGGCCTCCCCCTGCTTTGTAACACTTCTGTGATTGACCAACTTGGCAGAAGAGTGCAGTTCCAGGCTCTGTCCAGTCGATGGCACTGTGGAGTAAGTTTCTGAAGTCTGTCTGTAAATTCCGTCTCCACCTTTTAACCACTCCAACGTGTTACATCCACTAGCTGATCATACGGCAGTGATAGGATCCCCACCACAGGAGCAGAAGCTCCGGGTTCCAGTCCAAGGCCAGGACTTGGTGGCTACAGAAGGAGCTTTCAACATGGTTCAATGGAGGGATAATCAGTTGGGGAATCCTTCCCCCACTATTACCCAAAGGATAAGAAACAGTGTGGGTGCAAAGATATGCTGAAACAAAACCTAACTGATCGGGAGCAATGCTTCATATGACAGTTTGAACAGTAGATAAAATCATCACTCAAAAAAAAGATAGAAAGCTAAATTACTGCTGCCATAGAACTGGGGAATGGTGAATGCTACAACCTTGTTCAAAAAAGGGATAAATCTGGCAAAACAGACCAGTTAGTTTTACTTCAGTGGGAGGGAAACCTTTGGAAACTATCGCCTGGGACAGGATAATTAAGAAAAGTCAGCATGGATTCATTAAGGGAAAATCATGTTTAACTAACTTACTGTGGCTTTTTGAGAAGGCAACACAGAAGGTTGATAAGGGAAACACTGTTGATGTGGTGTATATGGATTTTCAAAAGGCATTTGATGCAGTGCCACACAATAAACCTGTGAACAAAATCCTAGATGGTGGAATAAAAGGTAAGGTCGGCACTTGGATAAGGAATTGGCTGAGTGACAGGAAAGAGAGGAGTGATAAATGGTTGGTTTTCAGATTGGAGGAAGGTTTATACTGCAGTTCCCCATGGGTCAGTGTTAGGACACTCACTGTTGCTGATACATGTTAATGACCACTGCTGCTCATTGTAATCATTTAATTTTAATAAACTTTATTGTCACAAGTAGGCTCACATTAACACTGCAATTAAGTTACAGTGCAAAGCCCCTAGTCACCACATTCCGGCGCCTGTTCGGGTACACAGAGGGAGAATTCAGAATGTCCAATTCACCTAACAGCACGTCTTTCAGGACTTGTGGGAGGAAACTGGAGCACCCGGAGGAAACCCACGCAGACACGGGGAGAAGGTGCAGACTCTGCTCAGACAGTGACCCAAGCCGGGAATCGAAACTGGGACCCTGGTGCTGTGCAGCAACAGTACTAACCACTGTGCTTTGAAGGGATGGTTAGGAAGTTAGAAGAGACGAATTAAAGAAAACCTTATGAAGATATTAAAGATGCAAAAGTGTAATGCTGGCAATGAGAGATTAAGGCAAGAATGTAGAAGAAGGATGCTGAGGTACAAATTGATACAAATCAGGAAGCACTTCATTCACACTGCGTGATTGATACCCAGCTGGCTCTATAGGTAGGGTGACCGGAAGGTAATACAATCGAACCCGGGTCATTGGCGCTGTGAAGCAACAGTGTTACTGTGTCACCCATGGTACTTATGTATAAATTCATCGAAGATGGCAGGACATGTTGAGAGCAGTTAATAAAGCAACTCGTATCTTAGCCTTTATTAATAGGGGCATTGAGTACAAGAGTCAGGAGGTCATGTTGAACTTGTATCAGACAGGAGTGAGGTGTCATCTGGAGAACTGCGACCAGCTCTGGGCGCCATACTCGAGGGAGAACGTGAAGGCATTAGAGAGAGTACAGAGGAGATTCACAAGAATGATTCCAGCGATAAAGAACTGTAAACAATGAGGGTAGGTTGGAGAGGCTGGATCTGTTTACCTTGGAGAGAAGGCAGAGAGTAGACTTGATCGAGGTATTCAAGATCCGACGGGGCATGGACAGGGTGAGTAGTGAGAAACTGCTCCCACACAAGAGAGCATCGAGAACGAGAGGACACAGATTCAATCTACAGACTCGATCTAAACGGTGAAGGTTCTGTGATACATCACAGAATAAGGTCATTCAGGCGACTGTTCCTCTGCCTTCTCCAACCCACATTCTTCATTTCCATATATTTAATCTAATTCCCTTTTAAATGATGTACAATCCCGGAAACAATGAGACGTGAGCTTTTTCTGTCACCAGAGTGTTTGAAGGAAAGGTCAGTCTATAGACTATCCATTACTTACGGTCCTCACTGAAGTCATCGACTAGAATGATCTCATGGACGAGATAGGCAGGACTGCGATTCAGCACACTGTCAGCGAAAAAAAGATGGAAACATTTAAATTAGTGAGTAATGACTAAGCCTGGTCTGTGGAATCTAATCATGGAATAAAATAACTAAAGTGTTACTTTACAAGGGGGCACAGGTTCAAGGTGAGGGGGGATTAGTTCAGTGGAGATGGGCGGGGAAGATTTTACACAGAGGGTGGTGGTGGTAGCCTGGAATGCGCTGCCAAGCGAGATGGTTGAGGCAGATACGTTAGAGACTGTATCTAGATGGACACATGAACAGACCGGCTATAGAAGGATGCAGGCGGTTGGTCTAGATAGGACACATGATCGGCGCAGGCTTGGAGGGCCGAATGGCCTATTCCTGTGCTGTATTGTTGTTGTTCGGGAATTAATGTTACATTTTACCAAAGGATGAAGTAAGAATCAAACATTAATGTGATTCACATGATATGGGTTTTGAAACAAGTCAACTGATTACAACTAACCAATCACAACCAACCTCACAAGGGCAGCCAGCCAATCACAACCACTCTTCCAATGACAAGCTACCAATCACAACCAACCTCCCAAAGGCAGCCAGCCAATCACAACCAACTCCCAATGGCATCCAACCAATCACAGCCAACATCCCAATGGCAGCCAACCAATCGCAACCAACCTCCCAATGGCAGACAACCAATCACAATCAATCTCCCAATTACAATCTACCAATAGGATCAAGCTCCCAATGGCAGCCAACCAATCATTTTTTTTTAAAGTTCTCGTTCAAATTTTTAACATATTCACATTCAAAACACCTAACATTACAAAGTAAAACCAACACAAAACTCCCAAACCGCCCCACCCTCAACACCCTGTCACCTCCCCCCTCTCCTCCCCTAGCAGTTGATGGGAACCAGCTCCTTGAAATGTAGCATAAACAGACTCCAGCCAAGTGTAAAAACTCCAGAAAATCCCCCACCACACCGAGGCACAGGGTGCAGAGATTGACCTTCACCCCAACAAGACCCGCCATCAATGAGGTGAAGGCTAAAACATCTGCCCCCGCTCCCGCCTACCACTCCAGCAGGTCTGACACCCCGAATATGGCCCCCAGGTGATTGGGCTCTCAATGCACATGCAAGGTCGCCGACATGGTTCTGAAGAACGACCTCCAACCTTTCTCCAACTTCGGGCAGGACCAGAACATCTGTGCGTGATTGGCTAGGCCCCTCCCACACCGCTGTATCTCCTCTACCCCCTCAAAACAACCAGCTTATCCTCGACTTTGTCAGGTGTGCTCCATGTACCACCTTTAGCTGTATCAACCCCAGTTGAGGCATTCACCCTCCGCAGCACCTCACACCACAGTCCCTCCTCCAGCGCCAACCCCAGCTCTTCCTCCCACTTGGCCTTAACTCCCTCCAGAGATGCCGCATCCTCCTCCAAAATCCTCCCATGGATCGCCGAAATTATAGGCCGAAGACGGGAAATTATAGGCCGGTTAGCCTGACTTCGGTCATTGGTAAGATTTTAGAGTCAGTTATTAAAGATGAGATTGCGAAGCATTTGGAAGTGCATGGTAAAATAGGACTGAGTCAGCACGGCTTCGTAAAGGGGAGGTTGTGTCTGACAAATCTGTTAGAATTCTTTAAGAAAGTAACAAGGAAGTTAGACAAAGGAGAACCAGTGGACGTGATTTATTTAGATTTGGCCACCGCCGGCTCCGGTGCCATAACTGGCTCCCCTGCCCCACCCCTGACTCGGATAATCTCTCTCGCAGCTGCCTGCCAGTGAGGCTGGCCCACCAACAAGCGACTGGCCTTCTCCCTGTACTCCTACAAGGCCCCCCCCCCCTCACCCACCTGAACTGTCAAACCACCTTTCCCATGGACAGCAGGTCTAACCTCACCAGGAATTCCCTCCTCCTCACCAAACCGTCCTCCACATACCTTCCATCCACCTCCAATATATCCCCTACTGACCGCTGCTGCTCCTCTCTGGCCTCTCTGTCCGCCTGAGCCTTAAACCAGATGACCTTGCCCCTCACTACTTCCCATATCACTGGTGCCGAAACCTCCCCGCCCCGACTAAACCCTCCGTAGTCCTCAATTGCCTTTCCCATTTTGGGCCCGCCAACAACCCCATACCCAATCCCCAGGCAGGTCGCTGGACCAACCCCTTCTCCAGGACCACATCCCAACCAATGAGGAGCATGGCCAGAGACAACAATCGCTAAATATTCTACCTTCCTCACCCTGGCCAACAGGGCCATCCCCATGGCAAAAACAGTCAATACACATTGTGTACTGGTGAAGAGAACGAATATTCCCGATCCCGTAGGTGCAAAAACCTCCACGGGTCTGATGTGTTATCTGTGTTGGATTAACACGGACTGCAACTCGATGCAGTATCACTTGAACACAGGCTTCCAACGCTGTAGATGGTTCAACACTGCTTTATTGAGTAATGTACATAGTTCACTGTGGGTCGACACTCTATCAATCTAAGCTTGCTAACCTTGGTCTGGCTGGCCCAGACTTGCTCTGTGCCATGTGTAGTAGGTGCTGATTGTACATCGCACCCTAACTGTTGCTACAGCTATCACCAGTACCAAGAGGCCGAGCCTTCCTGCCTCGTGTGTTTTATACTCTGTACCCTGTAGTGTCCTGCCTGGTGATTGGTTGTTCTGTATTCTGTGTGGTGATTGGTTCCTGTGTGTGTCCCTCACTGCCTGTCTGTATCTCATTATGAACGTGAGTGCATATTATGACATCTCCCCTTTTAAAATAAATTTTGGATGCTTGTGGCTGTGTGCATGTATTTACATGTGTGACTCTGTGCAAAATGGTGAGTGAGTGAACATATATACATGGGAAGGTGTCTATCGTCCACATACAGAACAAGATGAACAAAATTTACACAGTTAAAGTCTATAAGTCCAGTCTTTGTTGTGGGCGGCGGATTCGTGTCGACCGCCTCAGAGGTGGCGGGGGGGGACGCCGGCGTCTCAACAGGCGGGATTGCTGCCAGATTGCCGGGCTCCTAGTTTGAAATGTCCGGAGGAGGCGCCTCGGCATACGGAGGGGTGTGGTCAGGTGGTGGTGGGCAGGCAACTTTGCGCAGCGCCCTTCTGTTGCGCCTGAGAATGGAGCCATCAGCCATGCAAACAGCGAAAGGCCTGGGGGCAGCCTGTGGTAGGACAACAGCTGGGTCTGACCAACCTCCCTCAGGCAGCTTGATGCGAACAACATCGTCTGGAGCCAGCACAGGCAAGTCAGTGGCATGAGCATCATACGTGATCTTCTGCTGGTCCCTGAGTCGCTGCACTTTTCTCAGCACCATGAGGTGATCAAGGTCTGGAACGTGGATGGCTGGAATAGTTGTCCGCAGGTTATGATTCATGAGTAGTTGAGCCGGAGACAGACCAGTCGACAGAGGGGTTGCCCTGTATGCCAACAGTGCAAGGTTGAAATCAGATGCAGAGTCTACAGCCTTGCGGAGCAGCTGCTTGACAATGCAGAACCCTTTTTCCACCTTCCCGTTTGACTGCGGGTAGTGGGGACTCGATGTGACATGTTTGAAGTGGTAGGATTGTGCAAAGTTGGACCACTCTTGGCTGTGGAAACATGTACCGTTGTCGCTGATCACTGTGAGTGGGATACCCTGCCTGGCAAACGTCTCCTTGCAGGCCTTGATGACTGATTTTGATGTGAGGTCCGACAGCTTCACAATTTCTGGATAGTTCGAAAAGTAATTGATCAGTACATGGTCACGCCCATTTGAGGTCTATTCCCACCTTGGACCACGGAGAGGTCACAAGCTCCTGTTGTTGGAGCGTCTCCTTGGGCTGAGATGATTGGAATCTCTGGCATGTGGTGCAATTGACCATATTGGAGATATCCTGGCTGATCCCAGCCCAGTAAACTGCCTGTCGAGCTCTGCATCGGCATTTCTCGACTCCAAGGTGACCCTCATGGATCTGCTTGAGCACCATGGTCTGCATACTGTGGGGGATAACAATTCGATCCAGTTTCAGAATGATCCCTTCAACAACCGTCAAATCATCCTTGACATTAAAAAAACTGGGGGCATTGCCCCTTGCGCCACCCATTTGCGAGGTGGTGCGTTACCCTTTGGAGCAGAGGGTCTTTGGCAGTTTCTGCTCGTATCTGGACGACACGTTCATCAGTGGCTGGGAAGTTGCTGGCGCACATCTGCACCTGTGCCTCGATTTGGCGAATGAAGTCGACATGTTCGCAGGGCGTGGTGATGGATCTGGATAGGGCATCCGCGATTATCAGCTCCTTGCCCGGTGTGCAGACGAGGTCGAAATCATATTGGCGGAGTGGCAGAAGAATGTGCTGTAGCCGGGGCGTTGTGTCATTTAAATCCTTCTGGATGATGTGGACTAAGGGTCTGTGGTCTGTTTCCACTGTAAACTTTGGCAGACCGTCTATGTAATCGTGGAATTTAACGATTCCTGTTAGGAGACCCAGGCACTCCTTCTCAATCTGTGCTTTGCTCGGTCGGAGTCACGGCCACTGGAGCCCAGGACGAGGAGTCGTCTCGCTGGAGGATCACCGCATCAATGCCGTCCTGGCTTGTGTCCGTGGATATTTTTGTTTCCTTGGTCGGGTCAAAGAGCGCCAGGACTGGGGCCGTGGTGAGCTTTGCCTTGAGCTCCATCCACTCTGCTTGATGTGCAGGGAGCCATTGGAATACTGTGGTCTTGTTTACTAGATGCCGGAGGGCTGTGGTGTGGGATGCCAGGTTAGGAATGAATTTTCCCAGAAAGTTCACCATCCCCAGGAAGCGTAGTGCTGCCTTTTTGCCCTCTGGGGTCTTCATGGCATTGATTGCCGTTACTTTGTCGGAATCAGGTTGCACAGCCTGCTGGGATATTTGGTCGCCCAGGAATTTGATTGATGACAGACCAAATGAGCATTTGGCCCTGTTTAGCTTGAGGCCATTCTCGTGGACCCTTTTAAAGACCTGTTTGAGCCGATCTATGTGCACCTCGGGGGTAGTGGACCAGATTATCATGTCATCCACATCGACTCGCATGCCTCGATGTCCTCTATCATTTGCACCATTATAGGGTGAAAGACCTCGGAGGCTGAAATGATACTGAAAGGCATGGGGTTGTAACAGTACCTGTCAAACGGAGTGTTAAACGTGCAGAGCTTCCTGCTGGAGTCGCCCAGTTGTATCTGCCAGAATCCACATGAGGCGTCCAGCTTGGTGAAGAATTTGGCGTGTGCCATCTCACAGGTTAATTCTTCTCACTTCAGGATCGGGTAGTGCTCCCTCATTATGTTGCGATTGAAGTCTTTGGGATCGATACAGATCCGTATTTCGCCTGAGGGCTTCTTCATGCAGACCATGGAGCTGACCCAGTCTGTTGGTTCCCTGACCCTTGAGATGGTGCCCTGGCTTTGGAGCACTTGCAGCTGCGCTTTTAGACGATCCTTTAGAGGAGCCGGCACCAGGCGTGGAGCATCAATGACTGGGGTGGCATCCGGCTTGAGCTGTGATACGGGAGCGTGCCCATCCCATCGAACACATCGGGATATTGCGTGAGGATGTGGTCTATGTTAGCCTGTAGATTCACATGAGATGGGGCAGTCAGAGGTGCAGTGGACATGGCTTGGGTTCGCTGTACCAGATTAAGGAGTTTACATGCACGGACACCGAGCAGGGATGCCTTGTCAGGCCTGACAATCTCTAATGTTAACGTTGCTGTGATTACCTTGTGGGATACAACTAGATGATATGATCTACTAGCAGCTATGGCATTGCCACTGTAATCAAAGAGCTGGCAGGCTGATGGAAGAATTATGGGATGGTCTCGGATGCTGTTGAGGTCTGCCTGGGAAATGAGGTTTGCAGACGGGCCAGTGTCCAGTTTGAATTGGATTCTGCACTGATTCACTTTAACCACAGCCTGCCATTCGTCACCAGAATCCACATTTAGGATTGAGAGGCCCTTTGCATTAGTGGAGGAGACATTCTCCCATGTGGTGATGATGCCCACCTGATATGGAGACTTGAGTCAGTCATTATTTGGGTCCTTTGGGCTTTTGGGATCGGAGTCCTGCATGCCTTGCTGTATGCAGTGGACAGGTCTGCGTTGCTGCTGGGATCGCTGGCTTTAGACTGGTGGAGCAGACCTGCATAAGGCCACATAATGCCCAGGCTTTCCACATTGGAGACATCGCCTACCTTTGGCTGGGCATTGCTGCTTTAAATGGGCGGAGCACAATTTTGGCACATCATGACGCTGACGTCAGTGCGTTCCGTGAGCCTTCGCGCATGCGCAGTGCGGTCGGCCGACGTTCGCACATGCGCAGTAGGGTTTTCGGCCGCATTGTCCTCCCAGTTGTGGTGCGCCTGCGCGGGGCCCCGTGGAAAGCCCACGAAACGGCTACTGAAGCCTGCGAAATGGCTACTGAAGCCTGCGAAATGGCTACTGAAGCCCGCGAAATGGCTACTGAAGCCCGCGAAATGGCTACTGAAGCCTGCGAAATGGCTACTGAAGCCTGCGAAATGGCTACTGAAGCCTGCGAAATGGCTACTGAAGCCTGCGAAATGGCTACTCTCTTCAATGTTCAGGCCCTGCAGCCTAGTGATGGCCTGTACACTTCCTGCCTCGTGGGAGGCGAGTTTTGCCATTTGTGCCACCTTGCTGTGGGAGTAGCGATTTCTGGCATGTTCATTGGCAACGCGCGTTTCAATGGCGATTGGGAGGGTCATACGTTTGATTTTAAGGAGCTGCTCCCGCAGGGAGTCGGAATGGACCCCGAAAACAATCTGATCCCAGATCATGGAGTCAACAGTCGAGCCATAATTACATAACTGCGCTAAGATGCGGAGATGGGTCAAAAAGGAGTGAAAAGGTTTGTCCTTACCCTGAAGCCTCTGTTGGAAGATGTACCGTTCAAAGCTCTCATTCAGCTCGACTTCACAGTGGCTGTCGAATTTTTGCAGAATGGTCTGGAACTTTGCTTCATCTTCTCCTTGGGCAAACGTGAGCGAGTTAAAGATGTGGGTGACGTGATCCCCCGCCGTCGACAGGAACAGCGTGAATTTCCTGGCCTTTGATACTTCCTCAAGGTGGGATGCTGTGAGGTGTAGGGGCAACTTCTGTCTGAAGACCCTCCAGTTGGCACCGAAGTTGCCGGAGATCCGGAGCTGCGGAGGGGCCTGGATTAACACGGACTGCAACTCGATGCAGTATCATTTGAACACAGGCTTCCAACGCTGTAGATGGTTCAACACTGCTTTATTGAGTAATGTACATAGTTCACTGTGTGTCGACACTCTATCAATCTAAGCTTGCTAACCTTGGTCTGGCTTGCCCAGACTTGCTCTGTGCCATGTGTAGTAGGTGCTGATTGTACATCGCACCCTGACTGCTGCTACAGTTATCACCAGTACCAAGAGGCCGAGCCTTCCTGCCTCGTGTGTTTTATACTCTGTACCCTGTAGTGTCCTGCCTGGTGATTGGTTGTTCTGTATTCTGTGTGGTGATTGGTTCCTGTGTGTGTCTCTCACTGCCTGTCTGTATCTCATTATGAACATATTATGAGTGCATATTATGACAGGGTCCGGCCCTTCCATCTCCCTTATAAACACAGCCAACACTCCCCGCTCCCCCAACCCCGGATGGGGTCAGCGAACACGGCTTGGACCTATCCACCTTCGGATTCAACGCCGTGTTCAAGCCCCCCCCTCCCTCAGTATTAAATTCTGGTATGGCAGCCGTAAATCCTACAACATCCAATTAGCGGCCTACACGCTAACCATTACCACCAGCCTACCCTCCAAAGCACCCGTTACTATTACATACCTACCCACCCTGTCAGCCACCACCTTGTCCATCCAGAACCTCACCCTCTTACCCCCAGTATCGCCCCCCCCCCCCCCCCCCCGCCCCTACTATCGAAGCCCAATTGGAACAGCTGACTCACCCGGCCCTTCGGTAACCTAGTCCTTCACCCTCAGCTGCGTCTCGTCAGCCAAACAATCAGAACCGGTGACGGCCTCGCTGGCACGAGTTTCAGAAAGCGTGGCAGCAGCTCCCGTTCACTACCGCACTCAGAAACCCTTCCGGGAGACTGCGCTCTCCCACTCGCCCTCACACTCTCTCTCTCTCACTCTCTCTCTCACACTCTCCCTCTCTCTCACACTCTCCCTCCTCTCTCACACTCTCCCTCTCTCTCACACTCTCCCTCTCTCTCACACTCTCCCTCTCTCTCACACTCTCTCTCTCTCACACTCTCCCTCTCTCTCACACTCTCCCTCTCTCTCACACTCTCCCTCTCTCTCACACTCTCCCTCTCTCTCACACTCTCCCTCTCTCTCACACTCTCCCTCTCACACTCTCTCTCTCTCTCACACTCTCTCTCACTCTCTCACTCTCCCACACACACTCTCTCTCTCACACTCTCTCTCTCTCTCAGACCCTCTCTCTCTCTCTCACTCTCCGCTCTCTCTCACTCTCACACTCCCTCTCTCTCTCTCTCACACTCCCTCTCACACTCCTCTCTCTCCCTCTCACACACACACTCACACACACACTCACACAACTCTCTCTCTCTCACACACACTCTCTCTCTCTCTCACACACACTATCTCTCTCACACTCACTCACACTCCCTCTCTCACTTTCTCTCTCTCTCTCACACACTCACACACACTCTCTCTCTCAGACACTCACACTCTCTCACACACTCTCTCACACACACACACTCACTCACTCACAGTGAACACTCACGCACACTCACACACTGTCTCTCTCTCACACACTCACTCACACACTCAGTGAACACTCACTCACACACACTCTCTCTCTCACACACTCACTCACACTCACTCACAGTGTACACTTACTCACACACACACTCACTCAGTGAACACTCACTCACACACTCACTCACCCACACACTCTCTCTCTCTCACACACACTCACTCACTCAGTGAACATTCACTCACACACACTCTCTCTCTCACACACACTCTCTCTCTCTCTCACACACACTATCTCTCTCACACTCACTCACACTCCCTCTCTCACTTTCTCTCTCTCTCACACACTCACTCACACACTCTCTCTCTCTCACACACACTCCACACACACTCTCTCTCTCTCACACACACTCACACACACACACCCTCTCTCTCTCACACACACACTCTCTCTCACACACACACACTCTCTCTCACACACACACTCACTCACAGTGAATACTCACTCAGTGAACACTCACTCACACACACTCACTCACACACTCACACAGTGAACACTCACTCACACACTCACTCACACACTCACTCACACACCCTCTCTCTCTCTCTCACACACACCTTCTTACACACACTCACTCACAGTGAACACTCACTCAGTGAACACTCACTCACACACTCACTCTCACACACACACACTCACACTCACTCACACACTCACACACACTCTCTCTCTCACACACACTCACTCACACACACTCTCTCTCACACACTCTCTCTCTCACACACACTCTCTCTCACTCACACACCCTATCTCACTTTCTCTCTCTCTCACACTCACTCTCACACACACACACACACACTCTCTCTCTCACACACACACACACACTCTCTCTCTCACACACACACACACTCTCTCTCTCACACACACTCTCTCACACACACTCTCTCTCTCTCACACACTCTCTCTCACTCACACTCTCTCACACACACTCTCTCTCTCTCACACACTCTCTCTCACTCACACTCTCACACACACTCTCTCACTCTCTCACACACTCTCTCTCTCTCTCTCTCACACACCATCTCTAACACACTCTCACACTTTCTCTCTCACACACACTCTCTCTCACACACATCCAGAATGTCCCCTGTATGAGAGAGAGAGGTCAGACTGCAGCCACTGACCAACAGGAAGTTACACTGAGCTTACCTCCTTACAGTGCGTAGCAGGGCTGAC
>NC_052151.1:14426375-14431338 GCF_902713615.1 Scyliorhinus canicula | reverse complement strand
CGGCCCACACCGCCCTGACCCCGGGCCGGAGAATCCCTGTGAACGGCCCACACCGCCCTGACCCCGGGCCGGAGAATCCCTGTGAACGGCCCACACCGCCCTGACCCCGGGCCGGAGAATCCCTGTGAACGGCCCACACCGCCCTGACCCCGGGCCGGAGAATCCCTGTGAACGGCCCACACCGCCCTGACCCCGGGCCGGAGAATCCCTGTGAACGGCCCACACCGCCCTGACCCCGGGCCGGAGAATCCCTGTGAACGGCCCACACCGCCCTGACCCCGGGCCGGAGAATCCCTGTGAACGGCCCACACCGCCCTGACCCCGCTGGCCGGAGAATCCCTGTGAACGGCCCACACCGCCCTGACCCCGGCTGGCCGGAGAATCCCTGTGAACGGCCCACACCGCCCTGACCCCGGGCCGGAGAATCCCTGTGAACGGCCCACACCGCCCTGACCCCGGGCCGGAGAATCCCTGTGAACGGCCCACACCGCCCTGACCCCGGGCCGGAGAATCCCTGTGAACGGCCCACACCGCCCTGACCCCGGGCCGGAGAATCCCTGTGAACGGCCCACACCGCCCTGACCCCGGCTGGCCGGACAATCCCTGTGAACGGCCCACACCGCCCTGACCCCGGGCCGGAGAATCCCTGTGAACGGCCCACACCGCCCTGACCCCGGGCCGGAGAATCCCTGTGAACGGCCCACACCGCCCTGGCCCCGCTTGGCCGGAGAATCCCTGTGAACGGCCCACACCGCCCTGACCCCGGGCCGGAGAATCCCTGTGAACGGCCCACACCGCCCTGACCCCGGCTGGCCGGAGAATCCCTGTGAACGGCCCACACCGCCCTGACCCCGGGCCGGAGAATCCCTGTGAACGGGCCACACCGCCCTGACCCCGGGCCGGAGAATCCCTGTGAACGGCCCACACCGCCCTGACCCCGGGCCGGAGAATCCCTGTGAACGGCCCACACCGCCCTGACCCCGGGCCGGAGAATCCCTGTGAACGGGCCACACCGCCCTGACCCCGGGCCGGAGAATCCCTGTGAACGGGCCACACCGCCCTGACCCCGGGCCGGAGAATCCCTGTGAACGGCCCACACCGCCCTGACCCCGGGCCGGAGAATCCCTGGGTGAACGGCCCACACCGCCCTGACCCCGGGCCGGAGAATCCCTGTGAACGGCCCACACCGCCCTGACCCCGCGTGGCCGGAGAATCCCTGTGAACGGCCCACAACCGCCCTGACCCCGGGCCGGAGAATCCCTGTGAACGGCCACACCGCCCTGACCCCGGGCCGGAGAATCCCTGTGAACGGGCCCACACCGCCCTGACCCGGCTTGGCCGGAGAATCCCTGTGAACGGGCCACACCGCCCTGACCCCGGGCCGGAGAATCCCTGTGAACGGCCCACACCGCCCTGACCCCGGGCCGGAGAATCCCTGTGAACGGCCACACCGCCCTGACCCCGGGCCGGAGAATCCCTGTGAACGGCCAACACCGCCCTGACCCCGGGCCGGAGAATCCCTGTGAACGGCCCACACCGCCCTGAACCCGGGCCGGAGAATCCCTGTGAACGGCCCACACCGCCCTGACCCCGGGCCGGAGAATCCCTGTGAACGGCCCACACCGCCCTGACCCCGGGCCGGAGAATCCCTGTGAACGGCCCACACCGCCCTGACCCCGGGCCGGAGAATCCCTGTGAACGGCCCACACCGCCCTGACCCCGGGCCGGAGAATCCCTGTGAACGGCCCACACCGCCCTGACCCCGGGCCGGAGAATCCCTGTGAACGGCCCACACCGCCCTGACCCCGGGCCGGAGAATCCCTGTGAACGGGCCACACCGCCCTGACCCCGGGCCGGAGAATCCCTGTGAACGGCCCACACCGCCCTGACCCCGGGCCGGAGAATCCCTGTGAACGGCCCACACCGCCCTGACCCCGGGCCGGAGAATCCCTGTGAACGGCCACACCGCCCTGACCCCGGGCCGGAGAATCCCTGTGAACGGGCCCACACCGCCCTGACCCCGCTGGCCGGAGAATCCCTGTGAACGGCCCACACCGCCCTGACCCCGGGCCGGAGAATCCCTGTGAACGGCCCACACCGCCCTGACCCCGGCTTGGCCGGAGAATCCCTGTGAACGGGCCACACCGCCCTGACCCCGGCTTGGCCGGAGAATCCCTGTGAACGGCCCACACCGCCCTGACCCCGGCTTGGCCGGAGAATCCCTGTGAACGGCCCACACCGCCCTGACCCCGGGCCGGAGAATCCCTGTGAACGGCCCACACCGCCCTGACCCCGGGCCGGAGAATCCCTGTGAACGGCCCACACCGCCCTGACCCCGGGCCGGAGAATCCCTGTGAACGGCCCACACCGCCCTGACCCCGGCTTGGCCGGAGAATCCCTGTGAACGGCCCACACCGCCCTGACCCCGGGCCGGAGAATCCCTGTGAACGGGCCCACACCGCCCTGACCCCGGGCCGGAGAATCCCTGTGAACGGCCCACACCGCCCTGACCCCGGGCCGGAGAATCCCTGTGAACGGCCCACACCGCCCTGACCCCGGGCCGGAGAATCCCTGTGAACGGGCCACACCGCCCTGACCCCGGCTTGGCCGGAGAATCCCTGTGAACGGCCCACACCGCCCTGACCCCGGGCCGGAGAATCCCTGTGAACGGCCCACACCGCCCTGACCCCGCTGGCCGGAGAATCCCTGTGAACGGCCCACACCGCCCTGACCCCGGGCCGGAGAATCCCTGTGAACGGCCCACACCGCCCTGACCCCGGCTTGGCCGGAGAATCCCTGTGAACGGCCCACACCGCCCTGACCCCGGGCCGGAGAATCCCTGTGAACGGGCCACACCGCCCTGACCCCGGCTTGGCCGGAGAATCCCTGTGAACGGCCCACACCGCCCTGACCCCGGGCCGGAGAATCCCTGTGAACGGCCCACACCGCCCTGACCCCGGCTTGGCCGGAGAATCCCTGTGAACGGCCCACACCGCCCTGACCCCGGGCCGGAGAATCCCTGTGAACGGCCCACACCGCCCTGACCCCGGGCCGGAGAATCCCTGTGAACGGCCCACACCGCCCTGACCCCGGGCCGGAGAATCCCTGTGAACGGCCCACACCGCCCTGACCCCGGCTTGGCCGGAGAATCCCTGTGAACGGCCCACACCGCCCTGACCCCGGCTTGGCCGGAGAATCCCTGTGAACGGCCCACACCGCCCTGACCCCGGGCCGGAGAATCCCTGTGAACGGCCCACACCGCCCTGACCCCGGGCCGGAGAATCCCTGTGAACGGCCCACACCGCCCTGACCCCGGGCCGGAGAATCCCTGTGAACGGCCCACACCGCCCTGACCCCGGGCCGGAGAATCCCTGTGAACGGGCCCACACCGCCCTGACCCTGGCATGGTCGGCGCCATCGGCGTGGTCAGCGCGTCGCCAGTCGCGGGCCGCTCTACGCGGCCAGCCCGCCGCTTCTCCAGCCCAGATGGGCCGAGTGGCCTTAGGTAAAGAGCTGAGTTCCGCCGGCGCCGTTCTAACCTGCTCTGGGCCGGCGGGACATCCGCGTGGGGAATTTGCGCTTTCTTCCCATGTCTGTGTGGGTTCCCTCCGGATACTCCGGGTTCTCCCTCGGTCTGAAGATGTGCAGATTAGGCAGGGTTATGGGGGATAGGGTAGAGAGTGGGCTGAGGTGTGGTGCTGTATCAGGGGGCGGTGCAGACTCAATGGGCCAAATGGCCTCCTTCTGCACTGTAGAAATTCTATGGCACGATGGTTTTCAGACACTCAGATGAAGTCAGTCAGGACCCGAGCTGGTCACCCCACAGCTCCAACAATTTATTCAACGCCACTTCCTTGGCGATTGAAATTTTCCTGAGTTCCTCCCTTCCTGATTTACACCTTTCTCCATCGCCCTCTGCTGGGAGCACTGACTGTAACATCCTCAAACTTCAGCTGCACCCTCACTATCAAACCTGATTTCACATCACACCCGGCCCTGTCCCTTCCTATCTCTCCTCTCTTCCCCAGAACTGAGAGAAAAATTAGCTTTTGCATCGAGTGTTTCACGCTCACTGAATGTCTGAAAACACTTTACAATCAGCGGAATGCTTTTGAAGAGCAGTCAGTGTTGTGAAGTTGGAAATGCAGCACAGTAAGATCCCGCAAGCCGCCACGTGATCATGGTCAGATGATCTGTTTTACTGAGATTGATTTAACAATCAATGTTGACAGGGGCGCCAGGGATAACTCCCCTGCTCGTCTTCAAAACAGTACCATGGGGTCTTTGACAATCACCTGAGCAGGCAGGTGGCGGCTACAGATAAATGCCTCAGCTGAAAGACAACAGTGCAGTACTCCCTCAGTCCTGCAGAGGGACAGCCTTCACTGCTCAACTCAAGCCCAGGAGTGGGATTTGAACCCACAATTTGGGATTCCAAGACAAAAGCGCTGCCAATGAAGCCCCAGTGGACACTCTTTTAGTGACTCTTTACCCATCCTTCCTTTCATGTTTTAATCTTGTGCTTGATGGGAGAGCTGCTCACTCACTCCCCTGCGAGTTACTCTCTGTTTCCTCCCTCCCTCCTCTCTCTCTCAGCCTGTCAGTCTCAGAGTTTTCAGTTCTGATGAAGGTGTCACAGCTGGATGTTTCCCTGTGCTCTATCCACACACACTGACTCAGACACAGGCTTTCCCTGGCCTTATCCACTTTCTGTTTGAGGGTTCTAGAATTTGGTGTTTTATAAGGATTCCCGTGTTGATTATTCCCTCTCTTTTCACAGATGCTCCATGCAGCAGTACAATGCTGATCTTCCAACCACCAGCATTATCATCACACTCCATAACGAAGCCAGGTCAGCCCTGCTACGCACTGTAAGGAGGTAAGCTCAGTGTAACTTCCTGTTGGTCAATGGCTGCAGTCTGACCTCTCTCTCTCATACAGGGGACATTCTGGATGTGTGTGA
>NC_052151.1:14393875-14421375 GCF_902713615.1 Scyliorhinus canicula | reverse complement strand
AATTCTTCCATCAGCCTGTCAGCTCTTTGATTACAGTGGCAATGCCATAGCTGCTAGTAGATCATGTCATCTAGTTGTATCCCACAAGGTAATCACAGCAACGTTAACATTAGAGATTGTCAGGCCTGACAAGGTATCCCTGCTCGGTGCCCGTGCATGTAAACTCCTTAATCTGGTACAGCGAACCCAAGCCATGTCCACTGCACCTCCGACTGCCTCATCTCATGTGAATCTACAGGCTAACATAGACCACATCCTCACGCAATATCCCGATGTGTTCGATGGGATGGGCACGCTCCCGTATCGCTGCTCAAGCCGGATGCTACCCCAGTCATTGATGCTCCACGCCGGGTGCCGGCTCCTCTAAAGGATCGTCTAAAAGCGCAGCTGCAAGAGCTCCAAAGCCAGGGCACCATCTCAAGGGTCAGGGAACCAACAGACTGGGTCAGCTCCATGGTCTGCGTGAAGAAGCCCTCAGGCGAAATACGGATCTGTATCGATCCCAAAGACTTCAATCGCAACATGATGAGGGAGCACTACCCGATCCTGAAGTGGGAAGAATTAACCTGTGAGATGGCACACACCAAATTCTTCACCAAGCTGGATGCCTCATGTGGATTCTGGCAGATACAACTGGGCGACTCCAGCAGGAAGCTCTGCACGTTTAACACTCCGTTTGACAGGTACTGTTACAACCCCATGCCTTTCAGCATCATTTCAGCCTCCGAGGTCTTTCACCGCATAATGGAGCAAATGATAGAGGGCATCGAGGCATGCGAGTCGATGTGGATGACATGATAATCTGGTCTACTACCCCTGAGGTGCACATAGATCGGCTCAAACAGGTCTTTAAAAGGGTCCACGAGAATGGCCTCAAGCTAAACAGGGCCAAATGCTCATTTGGTCTGTCATCAATCAAATTCCTGGGCGACCAAATATCCCAGCAGGCTGTGCAACCTGATTCCGACAAAGTAACGGCAATCAATGCCATGAAGACCCCAGAGGGCAAAAAGGCAGCACTACGCTTCCTGGGGATGGTGAACTTTCTGGGAAAATTCATTCCTAACCTGGCATCCCACACCACAGCCCTCCGGCATCTAGTAAACAAGACCACAGTATTCCAGTGGCTTCCTGCACATCAAGCAGAGTGGATGGAGCTCAAGGCAAAGCTCACCACAGCCCCAGTCCTGGCGCTCTTTGACCCGACCAAGGAAACAAAAATATCCACGGACACAAGCCAGGACGGCATTGGGGCGGTGCTCCTCCAGCGAGACGACTCCTCGTCCTGGGCTCCAGTGGCATACGCATCCAGGGCCATGACTCCGACCGAGCAAAGGTAGGCACAGATTGAGAAGGAGTGCCTGGGTCTCCTAACAGGAATCGTTAAATTCCACGATTACGTATACGGTCTGTCAAAGTTCACAGTGGAAACAGACCACAGACCCTTAGTCCACATCATCCAGAAGGATTTAAATGACACAACGCCCTGGCTACAGCACATTCTTCTGCCACTCCGCCGATATGATTTCGACCTCGTCTGCACAACGGGAAAGGAGCTGATAATCGCGGATGCCCTATCCAGATCCATCACCACGCCCTGCCAACATGTCGACTTCATTCGCCAAATTGAGGCACAGGTGCAGATGTGCGCCAGTAACTTCCCGGCCACTGATGACCGTGTCGTCCAGATACGAGCAGAAACTGCCAAAGACCCTCTGCTCCAAAGGGTAATGCACCACCTCGCAAATGGGTGGCGCAAGGGGCAATGCCCCCAGTTTTTTAATGTCAAGGATGATTTGACGGTTGTTGAAGGGATCATTCTGAAACTGGATCGAATTGTTATCTCCCACAGTATGCAGACCATGGTGCTCAAGCAGATCCATGAGGGTCACCTTGGAGTCGAGAAATGCCGATGCAGAGCTCGACAAGCAGCTTACAGGCCTGGGATCAGCCAGGATATCTCCAATATGGTCAATTGCTCCACATGCCAGAGATTCCAATCATCTCAGCCCAAGGAGACGCTCCAAAAACAGGAGCTTGTGACCTCTCCGTGGTCCAAGGTGGGAATAGACCTCAAATGGGCGTGACCATGTACTGATCAATTACTTTTCGAACTACCCAGAAGTTGTGAAGCTGTCGGACCTCACATCAAAATCAGTCATCAAGGCCTGCAAGGAGACGTTTGCCAGGCAGGGTATCCCACTCACAGTGATCAGCGACAACGGTCCATGTTCCCACAGCCAAGAGTGGTCCAACTTTGCACAATCCAACCACTTCAAACATGTCACATCGAGTCCCCACTACCCGCAGTCAAACGGGAAGGTGGAAAAAGGGTTCTGCATTGTCAAGCAGCTGCTCCGCAAGGCTGTAGACTCTGCATCTGATTTCAACCTTGCACTGTTGGCATAAAGGGCCACCCCTCTGTCGACTGGTCTGTGTCCGGCTCAACTACTCATGAATCATAACCTGCGGACAACTATTCCAGCCATCCACGTTCCAGACCTTGATCACCTCATGGTGCTGAGAAAAGTGCAGCGACTCAGGGACCAGCAGAAGATCACGTATGATGCTCGTGCCACTGACTTGCCTGTGCTGGCTCCAGAAGATGTTGTTCGCATCAAGCTTCCTGAGGGAGGTTGGTCAGCCCCAGCTGTTGTTCTACGACAGGCTGCCCCCAGGCCTTTCGTTGTTCGCATGGCTGATGGCTCCATTCTCGGGTGCAACAGAAGGGCACTGCGGATAGTTGCCTGCCCACCACCACCTGACCACACCCCTCCGTATGCCGAGGCACCTCCTCCGGACATTTCAAACTAGGAGCCCGGCAATCTGGCAGCAATCCCGCCTGTCAAAACGCCGGCGTCCCCCCCGCCACCTCTGAGGCGGTCGACACGAATCCGCCGCCCACAACAAAGACTGGACTTATAGACTTTAACTGTGTAAATTTTGTTCATCTTGTTCTGTATGTGGACGATAGACACCTTCCCATGTATATATGTTCACTCACTCACCATTTTGCACATAGTCACACATGTAAATACATGCACACAGCCACAAGCATCCAAAATTTATTTTAAAAGGGGAGATGTCATAATATGCACTCACGTTCATAATGAGATACAGACAGGCAGTGAGGGACACACACAGGAACCAATCACCACACAGAATACAGAACAACCAATCACCAGGCAGGACACTACAGGGTACAGAGTATAAAACACACGAGGCAGGAAGGCTCGGCCTCTTGGTACTGGTGATAGCTGTAGCAACAGTTAGGGTGCGATGTACAATCAGCACCTACTACACATGGCACAGAGCAAGTCTGGGCCAGCCAGACCAAGGTTAGCAAGCTTAGATTGATAGAGTGTCGACCCACAGTGAACTATGTACATTACTCAATAAAGCAGTGTTGAACCATCTACAGCGTTGGAAGCCTGTGTTCAAGTGATACTGCATCGAGTTGCAGTCCGTGTTAATCCAACACAGATAACACATCAGACCCGTGGAGGTTTTTGCACCTACGGGATCGGGAATATTCGTTCTCTTCACCAGTACACAATGTGTATTGACTGTTTTTGCCATGGGGATGGCCCTGTTGGCCAGGGTGAGGAAGGTAGAATATTTAGCGATTGTTGTCTCTGGCCATGCTCCTCATTGGTTGGGATGTGGTCCTGGAGAAGGGGTTGGTCCAGCGACCTGCCTGGAGATTGGGCATGGGGTTGTTGGCGGGCCCAAAATGGGAAAGGCAATTGAGGACTACGGAGGGTTTAGTCGGGGCGGGGAGGTTTCGGCACCAGTGATGTGGGAAGTAGTGAGGGGCAAGGTCATATGGTTTAAGGCTCAGGCGGACAGAGAGGCCAGAGAGGAGCAGCAGCGGTCAGTAGGGGATATATTGGAGGTGGATGGAAGGTATGTGGAGGACGGTTTGGTGCGGAGGAGGGAATTCCTGGTGAGGTTAGACCTGCTGTCCATGGGAAAGGTGGTTTGACAGTTCAGGTGGGTGAGGGGGGGGGGCCTTGTAGGAGTACAGGGAGAAGGCCAGCCGCTTGTTGGTGGGCCAGCATCACTGGCAGGCAGCTGCGAGAGAGATTATCCGAGTCAGGGGTGGGGCAGGGGAGCCAGTTATGGCACCGGAGCCGGCGGTGGCCAAATCTAAATAAATCACGTCCACTGGTTCTCCTTTGTCTAACTTCCTTGTTACTTTCTTAAAGAATTCTAACAGATTTGTCAGACATGACCTCCCCTTTACGAAGCCGTACTGACTCAGTCCTATTTTACCATGCACTTCCAAATGCTTCGCGATCTCATCTTTAATAATGTACTCTAAAATCTTACCAATGACCAAAGTCAGGCTAACCGGCCTATAATTTCCCATCTTCTGCCTCCCTCCCTTCTTAAACAGTGGTGTTACATTAGCCACTTTCCAGTCCTCTGGGACCCTCCCTGCCTCCAATGATTCCTGAAAGATCATCACCACCAATGCCTCCACAATCTCCTCAGCTATCTCTTTTAGAACCCTGGGGTGTAGTCCATCCGGTCCAGGCGATTTATCCACCTTCAGACCTTTCAGTTTCCCCAGAACCTTCTCCTTAGTGATGGTGACTGCACTCACCTCTGCCCCCTGGTTCTCCTGGAGCTCTGGCTTTGTGGGTGAGGATGGGTGCAAGCTATTGTGGTGGGTCGGGATTGTGGGCGCTGTCAACGGCGTTGCTCCCATCTACCCCAGGGAAGGTCCCGGGGAGTCCGGTGGTGGCAGCCCTGCTGAAAATATGGAGCCAATTTCGGCAGCACTTTAGTTTGGGGGCGGGGCCTCAGTTGATGTCAGTACGAGGGAACCAGGAGTTTGAGCCAGGAAGGATGGATGTGAGGTTTCGGAGATGGGAGGAGCCAGGGCTAATGGAAATGAAGGACCTATTTTTAAAGGGTGGTTTGCAGGTTTGGAGGAGTTGGGGGAGAAGTTTGGGATCCTGCGAGAGGAGGTTGTCAGGAGTATTCAGGTGCAGGATTTTGCAAAAAAAGGTTTTTCCAATTTTTCCGGTGGTTCTGCCCTCCTTGTTGATGGAGGAGGTGTTGTCGGTGATAGGGTTCCGGCGGGGGGTGGGGGGGGGGTCATGGCGATCCATGGGAGGATTTTGCAGGAGGATGCGGCGTCTCTGGAGGGAGTTAAGGCCAAGTGGGAGGAAGAGCTGGGGTTGGCGCTGGAGGAGGGACTGTGGTGTGAGGTGCTGCGGAGGGTGAATGCCTCAACTGGTGTTGATACAGCTAAAGATGGTACATGGAGCACACCTGACAAAGTCGAGGATAAGCTGGTTGTTTTGAGGGGGTAGAGGAGATACAGCGGTGTGGGAGGGGCCTAGCCAATCACGCACAGATGTTCTGGTCCTGCCCGAAGTTGGAGAAAGGTTGGAGGTCGTTCTTCAGAACCATGTCGGCGACCTTGCATGTGCATTGAGAGCCCAAT
The DNA here is from genome assembly GCF_902713615.1 of Scyliorhinus canicula. Lineage (NCBI taxonomy): Eukaryota > Metazoa > Chordata > Chondrichthyes > Carcharhiniformes > Scyliorhinidae > Scyliorhinus > Scyliorhinus canicula. The sequence goes on along the minus strand of NC_052151.1, from coordinate 14,415,917 downwards.
CACCTGGGGGCCATTTTCGGGGTGTCAGACCTGCTGGAGTGGTAGGCGGGAGCGGGGGCAGATGTTTTAGCCTTCACCTCATTGATGGCGGGTCCTGTTGGGGTGAAGGTCAATCTCTGCACCCTGTGCCTCGGTGTGGTGGGGGATTTTGTGGAGTTTTTACACTTGGCTGGAGTCTGTTTATGCTACATTTCAAGGAGCTGGTTCCCATCAACTGCTAGGGGAGGAGAGGGGGGAGGTGACAGGGTGTTGAAGGTGGGGCGGTTTGGGAGTTTTGTGTTGGTTTTACTTTGTAATGTTAGGTGTTTTGAATGTGAATATGTTAAAAATTTGAACGAGAACTTTTTAAAAAAATGATTGGTTGGCTGCCATTGGCAGCTTAATCCTATTGGTAGATTGTAATTGGGAGATTGATTGTGATTGGTTGTCTGCCATTGGGAGGTTGGTTGCGATTGGTTGGCTGCCATTGGGATGTTGGCTGTGATTGGTTGGATGCCATTGGGAGTTGGTTGTGATTGGCTGGCTGCCTTTGGGAGGTTGGTTGCGATTGGTTGGCTGCCATTGGGATGTTGGTTGTGATTGGTAGCTTGTCATTGGAAGAGTGGTTGTGATTGGCTGGCTGCCCTTGTGAGGTTGGTTGTGATTGGTTAGTTGTAATCAGTTGACTTGTTTCAAAACCCATATCATGTGAATCACATTAATTTTTGATTCTTACTTCATCCTTTGGTAAAATGTAACATTAATTCCCGAACAACAACAATACAGCACAGGAATAGGCCATTCGGCCCTCCAAGCCTGCGCCGATCATGTGTCCTATCTAGACCAACCGCCTGCATCCTTCTATAGCCGGTCTGTTCATGTGTCCATCTAGATACGGTCTCTAACGTATCTGCCTCAACCATCTCACTTGGCAGCGCATTCCAGGCTACCACCACCACCCTCTGTGTAAAATCTTCCCTGCCCATCTCCACTGAACTAATCCCCCCTCACCTTGAACCTGTGCCCCCTTGTAAAGTAACACTTTAGTTATTTTATTCCATGATTAGATTCCACAGACCAGGCTTAGTCATTACTCACTAATTTAAATGTTTCCATCTTTTTTTCGCTGACAGTGTGCTGAATCGCAGTCCTGCCTATCTCGTCCATGAGATCATTCTAGTCGATGACTTCAGTGAGGACCGTAAGTAATGGATAGTCTATAGACTGACCTTTCCTTCAAACACTCTGGTGACAGAAAAAGCTCACGTCTCATTGTTTCCGGGATTGTACATCATTTAAAAGGGGATTGGATTAAATATATGGAAATGAAGAATGTGGGTTGGAGAAGGCACAGGAACAGTCGCCTGATGTATCACAGAACCTTCACCATTTAGATCGAGTCTGTAGATTGAATCTGTGTCCTCTCGTTCTCGATGCTCTCTTGTGTGGGAGCAGTTTCTCACTACTCACCCTGTCCATGCCCCGTCGGATCTTGAATAACTCGATCAAGTCTACTCTCTGCCTTCTCTCCAAGGTAAACAGATCCAGCCTCTCCAACCTACCCTCATTGTTTACAGTTCTTTATCGCTGGAATCATTCTTGTGAATCTCCTCTGTACTCTCTCTAATGCCTTCACGTTCTCCCTCGAGTATGGCGCCCAGAGCTGGTCGCAGTTCTCCAGATGACACCTCACTCCTGTCTGATACAAGTTCAACATGACCTCCTGACTCTTGTACTCAATGCCCCTATTAATAAAGGCTAAGATACGGGATGCTTTATTAACTGCTCTCAACATGTCCTGCCATCTTCGATGAATTTATACATAAGTACCATGGGTGGCACAGTAACACTGTTGCTTCACAGCGCCAATGACCCGGGTTCGATTGAATTACCTTCCGGTCACCCTACCTATAGAGCCAGCTGGGTATCAATCATGCAGTGTGAATGAAGTGCTTCCTGATTTGTATCAATTTGTACCTCAGCATCCTTCTTCCACACTCTTGCCTTAATCTCTCATTGCCAGCATTACACTTTTGCATCTTTAATATCTTCATAAGGTTTTCTTTAATTCGTCTCTTCTAACTTCCTAACCATCCCTTCAAAGCATAGTGGTTAGTACTGTTGCTCCACAGCACCAAGGTCCCAGTTTCGATTCCCGGCTTGGGTCACTGTCTGTGCAGAGTCTGCACGTTCTCCCGGTGTCTGTGTGGGTTTCCTCCGGGTGCTCCGGTTTCCTCCCACAAGTCCCGAAAGACGGGCTTGTTGGGTGAATTTGGACATTCTGAATTCTCCCTCTGTGTACCCGAACAGATGCCGGAATGTGGCGACTAGGGGCTTTGCACTGTAACTTCATTGCAGTGTTAATGTGAGCCTACTTGTGACAATAAAGATTATTAAAATTAAATGATTACAATGAGCAGCAGTGGTCATTAACATGTATCAGCAACAGTGCGTGTCCTAACACTGACCCATGGGGAACTGCAGTATAAACCTTCCTCCAATCTGAAAACCAACCATTTATCACTCCTCTCTTTCCTGTCACTCAGCCAATTCCTTATCCAAGTGCCGACCTTACCTTTTATTCCACCATCTAGAATTTTGTTCACAGGTTTATTGTGTGGCACTGCATCAAATGCCTTTTGAAAATCCACATACACCACATCAATAGTGTTTCCCTTATCAACCTTCTGTGTTGCCTTCTCAAAAAACCACAGTAAGTTAGTTAAACATGATTTTCCCTTAATGAATCCATGCTGACTTTTCTTAATTATCCTGTCCCAGGCGATAGTTTCCAAAGGTTTCCCTCCCACTGAAGTAAAACTAACTGGTCTGTTTTGCCAGATTTATCCCTTTTTTGAACAAGGTTGTAGCATTCACCATTCCCCAGTTCTATGGCAATTTAGCTTTCTATCTTTTTTTTGAGTGATGATTTTATCTACTGTTCAAACTGTCATATGAAGCATTGTAACATTGCTCCCGATCAGTTAGGTTTTGTTTCAGCATATCTTTGCACCCACACTGTTTCTTATCCTTTGGGTAATAGTGGGGGAAGGATTCCCCAACTGATTATCCCTCCATTGAACCATGTTGAAAGCTCCTTCTGTAGCCACCAAGTCCTGGCCTTGGACTGGAACCCGGAGCTGCTGCTCCTGTGGTGGGGATCCTATCACTGCCGTATGATCAGCTAGTGGATGTAACACGTTGGAGTGGTTAAAAGGTGGAGACGGAATTTACAGACAGACTTCAGAAACTTACTCCACAGTGCCATCGACTGGACAGAGCCTGGAACTGCACTCTTCTGCCAAGTTGGTCAATCACAGAAGTGTTACAATGCAGGGGGAGGCCGTTTGGCAAGTCATGTTTGCACTGGCTCTCCAAAGGCACATCGTGACTCAGTTCTATTCCCCCTGCCTTTTCCCCGTAACCCCTAGCATTGGTTCTATTCAAACAATCATTCAAATATCCTCTTGATTGCTTCGATTGAACCTGCCTCCACCACACTCCCAGGCACTGCATTTTATTATTATTATTAACCACTAACTGAGTGAGACATTTTCTCACATCACTGTTGCATCTTTTGCAACTCACTTTAAATCTGTGCCCTCCTGTTCTTGAACCTTCTACGCGTGGGAACAGCTTCTCCCTGTCTACTCCGTCCAGCCCCTCGTGATTTGGAACATCTCTATCAAATCTCCTCTTAGCCTCCTTCTCTCCAAGGAGAACAGTCCCAACCTCCCCCATCTATCCTCATAACTGAAGTTTCTCATCCCTGGAACCAATGTGTTCACATCCTTCCGATTGTGTGGCGGCTGGAACTGTACACAATATTCCATCTGAGGTCTAACTAGTGTCTTGTATAAGTTCAGCATAACCTCCTCGCTCTTGTACTCTCTGCCCTATTAATAAAACCCAGAACACTATCTGCTTTATTAACTGCTCTCTCCACCTGTCCTGCCACAGAGCCAAATGCTTGTTCGGTCAACCAGAATTCGTCACTCGCCACAGAGACTGAACTTATCGACTGAATGTTGCATTGCCTTCAATGATCTAAGCACATATACACAGGTCCCTTTTCCCTTTTAGAATTTAACCCTCAATTTTTTTTTCTATTGTCTCTCCATGTTCTTCCTATCTAACCCAAATGCATCATCTCACACTTCTCCGCTGAACTTTAACTACAACCTATCTTCCCACTCCCCCAACTTGTCTACGTCCTTTTCAAGTTCTATACTGTCCTCTTCACAGTTTATAATACTTCCAACTTTTGTGTCATCTGCAAACTTTGAAATTGTCCCCTGCACACCGAGCCCCAGATCATTAGTATCGATCAAGAAGAGCAAGGATCCCAATACTGACCCCCTGGTGAACTCAGCTACAAACCTTCCTCCAGCCCGAAACATATCCATTGGTCAATACTCTCTGCTTCCTGTTATTCGGCCAATTTTATCTGCCCAGACTCCAGGATGTCGAGGATTCCCATAGACTCTGGAATGTTGGGAATTCCCATAAACCCGGATATTGAGGATTCCCATTGACGCTGGGACATTGGAAATACTCATAGACTCCAGGATATTGGGAATTCTCATAGACACCGAGACATTAGGAATTCTCATAGAGGCTGAAATATTGAGGATTCCCATAGACTCTGGGAAATTGGAATTATATTAGAATCTGAAATATTGGAAATATTCATAGTCTCTGGGACATTAGAAATCATGGCTCGGCACAACATTGAGGGCCGAAGGGCCTGTTCTGTGCTGTACTGTTCTATGTTCTATGTTCTAAATGACCTTGGACTCTGGGATATTGAATGTTCGGAGCAGAATTTGGGAAGAGCTGCTTTATTATGTATTTGTTCAAACGATGTGGACAATGTTAAATTTCTCACACACCCCAAGTTACACTGGTACGACGGTCATGAACCCGCTCCCAGTGATTGTTTTCACAACTAAGAGGATTGCGAGGCCTACAGAGTCACAATATAAAAGGTGATTTGAACATGGACCTTCATCACAAGAGGACCACAATGCCAAAAGGAGAAAGTGCTGATTCAGATGTACAGAGCCCTGATTAGATCCCACCTCGAGCCGTGTGTTCAGTTCCGGGCAAAGCATCTTGGGAGGAATATAATTGCCCTGGAGTGGGCAAAACCGGTTTCAGCAGAATAATACCAGTCCTTAAAAGGAGTAAATTCTGAATGCAGGTAACATTCCATCAAACAAATTATTGGATAAGGATTGGATCTGAGGTACAGTGAAAAGTATTGCTCTTCGTAAAGTCCAGACCGATCATTCCATACATGGAAAAAAAAGGGCGTAAAAGAGAAAGATTAGAGATAGTATTAGTGTTAGAATTAAGTTTCAAGAGGTTAGTGCGGTTCCCAGAGATGTACGAAGAGGATCTGTGTGAGAGAGCTCGCCGAGAGTCGCCACACTCCGGCGCCATCTTTTTTAAAAAAATGAGGTTGAGGATAAGGATGAGGTTGGATAAACTCGGTTTGGTCTCACTGGGATGACAGAGGTTGAGGGGCATGGACAGAGTGGATAGTCAGACGCTTTTTCCCAATGTGGAAGAGTCAATTACTAGGGGGCATAGGTTTAAGGAGCGAGGGGCAAGGTTTATAGGAGATGTACGACGTAAGTTTTTACACAGGGGGTAGTGGGTGCCTGGAACTCGCTGCCGGAGGTGGTGGTGGAAGCAGGGACGATAGTGACATTTAAGGGGCATCTTGACAAATACATGAATAGGATGGGAATAGAGGGATACGGACCCCGGAAGTGCAGAAGGTCTTAGGTTAGGCGGGTATCATAGTCGGCGCAGGCTTGGAGGGCCGAAGGGCCTGTTCCTCTGCTGTACTTTATAGTGGAAATCTAGATCTCACTTCTCCAAAGAACTATCGATGCTTGGGGGTTAATAGATCTTTAAAGTCTGAGATGGGAGAAAGAGTTGTGCAGGCAAGGTAAGATTAGGGCAGCACGGTAGCATGGTGGTTAGCATAAATGCTTCACAGCTCCAGGGTCCCAGGTTCGATTCCCGGCTGGGTCACTGTCTGTGCGGAGTCTGCACGTCCTCCCCGTGTGTGCGTGGGTTTCCTCCGGGTGCTCCGGTTTCCTCCCACAGTCCAAAGATGTGCGGGTTAGGTGGATTGGCCAGGCTAAAATTGCCCTTAGTGTCTGAAAAAATAAGGTTAATGGGGGTTGTTGGGTTACTGGTATATGGTGGATACGTGGGCTTGAGGAGGGTGATCATTGCTCGGCACAACATCGAGGGCCGAAGGGCCTGTTCTGTGCTGTACTGTTCTAAATTCTAAATTCTAAAGATGGATAAACAAAGTTGAGATATAAACCAGCCATGATCTTAATGACTGGCGATACAGGTTAGAGGGGCTGAGTGGCCTCCTTCTATAGCCCTTGTTCTTCCAAAGCATGTGTCGGCTGGACCACAGGAGGTAAAGCTCCCGCTCTGAGAGAGATGGTTGTGGGTTCAAGTCCCACTGCAAGATTTACAACAATCAGGACTGACCCTCAGTGAAGCAGCAAGTGAGTGCTGCACTGTCAGAGGCTCTGTCTTTCCATTGAGACGTAAACCAAGACCCCCCTCGAGGGGACCAGGAAGAATAGCAGAGGTGTAAGCCCTCCGTCAAATTCAGGAAGAACAGCTGCCCATCTGGTCATGATCAAATTGCTGTTTGCGGGATCTTGCTGTGCACACATTGGCTGCAAGGCACCTTGAGAGGTCAGGGGCTGTGCAAAGTGCTGTGTAAGTGCAGGTCCTTCTTTCTAGGTATGAACCAGTTGGGGATGTTAGCTGACCTTTCCCACTTTTACCTGGTGCTAATGCACAAGTTCCGAGCTTTTTATTAACTCGCTGCTGGCGTTTGAATGCTGCAGCTCCATTCTCTCCACTGTCAAACTGTGAAACTGTTCCATTCTCTCCCTCCAGCCAACGACTGCCAGTTACTGACCAGGCTCCCGAAGGTGAAATGTTTGAGGAACAAGCAGCGGGAAGGTGAGCGGCAAGCCGCTGCCAATTTGCTCGGTTGTTTTACAAGCTCTCTGAGCTGCTCTATCATTTCCCAGCAACCAGGGTATGTACCTGTCATAACACACACTGGGGCAGCACCTTTACTTAAAGGGATACCTTCACAAGGGATGGGTTGGGGGGTGGGGGAAGAGGGACAGGGGGAGACAATCTCCCCCATCTTCAGAGATCAAAGGCACCCCAGTTTGATTTCTCATGTTCAGCCACCTGAAGCCGACACAAACATTCACCCCTCTCCTGAAGGTGCAAACCCAACACTGAGGTTTGATTCCCCGGGGCCACAGGGAACTGGGACAGAGGGTGTGATCTTCATACGCAACTGTTCCACAGCTATTCGACTACAGAACACTTCACCTCTTATCACTCAGCAGCCCTGAGGGGGTACTTTCCAGCAAGGGGGGGGGGGGGGGGGGGTGAGGGTTAGGAGAATGTGGTGTCTGGAGACAGAATGATAATTTTGCCCATGACAGGATGTGTGGATGTCATACCCACACCATCAACAGGGTGTTTAGGTACACTGGACTTGCACACTGTAATTCACAGACTCTCAGCAATGACATTCTGCTTGTGCTCAGGGTTGATCAGGTCCCGGGTCCGAGGTGCAGAAGCTGCAGAAGCCGGAGTGCTCACTTTCCTAGACAGTCACTGCGAGGTCAACAAGGACTGGCTGCCTCCCCTTCTACACCGAGCAAAAGAGGTGAGATACACCATCATCAAGGACAGGGAGCAAGTGATCCTGTCTCTCTGTCACAGCAAAGGGAGTGATCGATCCTGTCTCTCTGTCACAGTAAAGGGAGTGATCGATCCTGTCTCTCTGTCACAGTAAAGGGAGTGATCGACCCTGTCTCTCTCTCTCACAGCAAAGGGAGTGATCGATCCTGTCTCTCTGTCACAGCAAAGGGAGTGATCGATCCTGTCTCTCTCACAGCAAAGGGAGTGATCGATCCTGTCTCTCTGTCACAGCAAAGGGAGTGATCGATCCTGTCTCTCTGTCACAGCAAAGGGAGTGATCGATCCTGTCTCTCTCTCACAGTAAAGGGAGTGATCGATCCTGTCTCTCTGTCACAGTAAAGGGAGTGATCGATCCTGTCTCTCTGTCACAGTAAAGGGAGTGATCGATCCTGTCTCTCTGTCACAGTAAAGGGAGTGATCGATCCTGTCTCTCTCACAGTAAAGGGAGTGATCGATCCTGTCTCTCTGTCACAGCAAAGGGAGTGATCGATCCTGTCTCTCTCACAGTAAAGGGAGTGATCGATCCTGTCTCTCTGTCTCAGTAAAGGGAGTGATCGATCCTGTCTCTCTGTCACAGTAAAGGCAGTGATCGATCCTGTCTCTCTGTCACAGTAAAGGGAGTGATCGATCCTGTCTCTCTCTCACAGTAAAGGGAGTGATCGATCCTGTCTCTCTGTCACAGTAAAGGGAGTGATCGGTCCTGTCTCTCTGTCACAGTAAAGGGAGTGATCGATCCTGTCTCTCTGTCACAGTAAAGGGAGTGATCGATCCTGTCTCTCTCACAGCAAAGGGAGTGATCGATCCTGTCTCTCTCTCACAGTAAAGGGAGTGATCGATCCTGTCTCTCTGTCACAGTAAAGGGAGTGATCGATCCTGTCTCTCTGTCACAGTAAAGAGAGTGACCGATCCTGTCTCTCTGTCACAGTAAAGGGAGTGATCGATCCTGTCTCTCTGTCACAGTAAAGGGAGTGATCGATCCTGTCTCTCTGTCACAGTAAAGGGAGTGATCGATCCTGTCTCTCTGTCACAGTAAAGGGAGTGATTGATCCTGTCTCTCTGTCACAGTAAAGGGAGTGATCGATCCTGTCTCTCTCTCACAGTAAAGGGAGTGATCGATCCTGTCTCTCTGTCACAGTAAAGGGAGTGATCGATCCTGTCTCTCTCTCACAGTAAAGGGAGTGATCGATCCTGTCTCTCTCTCACAGTAAAGGGAGTGATCGATCCTGTCTCTCTGTCACAGTAAAGGGAGTGATCGATCCTGTCTCTCTCTCACAGTAAAGGGAGTGATCGATCCTGTCTCTCTCTCACAGTAAAGGGAGTGATCGATCCTGTCTCTCTGTCACAGTAAAGGGAGTGATCGATCCTGTCTCTCTCTCACAGTAAAGGGAGTGATCAATCCTGTCTCTCTGTCTCAGTAAAGGGAGTGATCGATCCTGTCTCTCTCTCACAGTAAAGAGAGTGATCGATCCTGTCTCTCTGTCACAGTAAAGGGAGTGATTGATCCTGTCTCTCTGTCACAGTAAAGGGAGTGATCGATCCTGTCTCTGTCACAGTAAAGGGAGTGATCGGTCCTGTCTCTCTGTCACAGTAAAGGGAGTGATCGATCCTGTCTCTCTGTCACAGTAAAGGGAGTGATCGATCCTGTCTCTCTCTCACAGTAAAGGGAGTGATCGATCCTGTCTCTCTGTCACAGTAAAGGGAGTGATCAATCCTGTCTCTCTGTCTCAGTAAAGGGAGTGATCGATCCTGTCTCTCTCTCACAGTAAAGAGAGTGACCGATCCTGTCTCTCTGTCACAGTAAAGGGAGTGATCGATCCTGTCTCTGTCACAGTAAAGGGAGTGATCGATCCTGTCTCTCTGTCACAGTAAAGGGAGTGATCGATCCTGTCTCTCTGTCACAGTAAAGGGAGTGATCGATCCTGTCTCTCTGTCACAGTAAAGGGAGTGATCGATCCTGTCTCTCTGTCACAGTAAAGGGAGTGATCGATCCTGTCTCTCTGTCACAGTAAAGGGAGTGATCGATCCTGTCTCTCTGTCACAGTAAAGGGAGTGATCGATCCTGTCTCTGTCACAGTAAAGGGAGTGATCGATCCTGTCTCTCTGTCACAGTAAAGGGAGTGATCGATCCTGTCTCTCTGTCACAGTAAAGGGGGTGATCGATCCTGTCTCTCTGTCACAGTAAAGGGAGTGATCGATCCTGTCTCTCTCTCACAGTAAAGGGAGTGATCGGTCCTGTCTCTCTGTCACAGTAAAGGGGGTGATCGATCCTGTCTCTCTGTCACAGTAAAGGGAGTGATCGATCCTGTCTCTCTGTCACAGTAAAGGGAGTGATCGATCCTGTCTCTCTGTCACAGTAAAGGGAGTGATCGATCCTGTCTCTCTGTCACAGTAAAGGGAGTGATCGATCCTGTCTCTCTGTCACAGTAAAGGGAACGATCGATCCTGCCTGGCTGTTGGGTTATTTTGTGGTGAACGGTGAACTTGGTCACTTTGATCATAATTGAAAAGCAGAATTCTTTGCAATGTTGTGAAATTTTAAATGTTTTTATCAAACTGGTGTGTGTGTGTTTGCATAAGTTACATAAATGCAGCTTGCATGAGGGCAGCACGGTAGCACAGTGTTTAGCATTGTTGCTTCACTGTACCTGGGTCCCAGGTTCGATTCCCGACTTGGGTCACTGTCTATGCGGGGTCTGTACGCTCTCCTGGTGACTGCATGCGTTTCCTGCTGGTGCTCCGGCTTCCTCCCGAAAGTCGTGCTGTTAGGTGAATTGGACATTGTGAATTCTCCCTCTGTGTACCCGAACAGGGGCCGGAATGTGGCGACTAGGGGCTTTTCATACTTGTGACAATAAAGATTATTATTATGTGTACAAAACCATTATGACACCAAGTGGCTTGTTGGCCTTTATTCTAAGGTGTTTCGATTAGAATAATAGGTTTGCTGCAATATTAAAGGGCTTTATTGGGAGCACAGCTGGAAACTTGGGGTAGTTTCGCTCTGCATATTTTAGGTTAGGCAGCAAAGCTTCTTTCGATTTGTTTCCTGATGAGAGGGTTGTTCTTGAGGCTGAATAAACTTGGATTATATTCTCTGGAGTTTAACATAATGAGAGGTGACCCCTTGAGAAACATACCAGTGTCTGTGGGCATTTGATAGCTGGACGCTGTGTGATTCTTACCTCAGGAGGTGAATCCGGAACACGGGTCAAGGGTCAATAATGTAGGACTGTGAAGAGGAGTCGTGTGACAGTTCCGTCACTGAATAGAATGAAGGCTAGAATAGTCACATTTTTGATCTCTCCGGGAATTATGGGATATGTGAAGCAGCGGCCTCAGCTGGAGTTGAAGCCTATGGTTGTATTGAACAGGGGAGCAGGCTTGGGCAGAGACTGAATCATCTACTTCGGGGATCAGTGCTGGGTCCACTTATTTATTACTTATATTAATGATTTGGATGAGAATTTAGGAGGCATGGTTAGTAAGTTTGCAGATGACACCAAGATTGGTGGCATAGTGGATAGTGAAGAAGGTTATCTAAGATTGCAACAGGATCTTGATCAATTGGGCCAGTGGGCGATGAATGGCAGATGGAGTTTAATTTGGATAAATGTGAGGTGATGCATTTTGGTGGATCAAATCGGGGCATGGCCCACTCAGTTAATGATAGGGAGTTGGGGAGAGTTACAGAACAAAGAGACCTAGGGGTTTATAGCTCCTTGAAGGTGGAGTCACAGGTGGACAGGGTGGTGAAGAAGGCATTCGACATGCTTGGTTCCATTGGTCAGAGCATTGAATACAGGAGTTGGGACGTCTTGTTGACGTTGTACAAGACATTAGTAAGGCCACACTTGGAATACTGTGTACAGTTCTGGTCACCCTGTTATAGAAAGGATAATGGGGGCAGCACGGTAGCATTGTGGATAGCACAATTGCTTCACAGCTCCAGGGTCCCAGGTTCGATTCCGGCTGGGCCACTGTCTGGGCGGAGTCTGCACATCCTCCCCGTGTGTGCGTGGGTTTCCTCCGGGTGCCCCGGTTTCCTCCCACAGTCCAAAGATGAGCGGGTTAGGTGGATTGGCCGTGATAAATTGCCCTTAGTGTCCAAAATTGCCCTGAGTGTTGGGTGGGGTTACTGGGTTATGGGGATAGGGTGGAGGTGTGGGTTTGGGTCGGGTGTTCTTTCCAAGAGCCGGTGCAGACTCAATGGGCCGAGTGGCCTCCTTCTGCACTGTAAATTCTATGATAAAACCTAGAAGGACTGCAGTAAAGATTTACTAGGATGCTACCAGACTTGATGGTCTGAGTTATAAGGAGAGCCTGGATAGACTGGCACGTTTTTCCCTGGATCATAGGAGGCTTAGGGATGAACTTATAAAGGTCTATAACATAATGAGGTAGATAGTCAATATCTTTTCCCAAAGGTAGGGGAGTCTAAACCTGGATTGCATAGGTGAGAGGGGAGAGATACATCAGGGTCCAGAGGGACAATTGTTTCACACAGAGGGTGGAGAGAGTCTGGAACGAGCTGCCGGAGGCAGTAGTAGAGGTGGGTACAATTTTGTCTTTGAAAAAGCATTGAGACAGTTATATGGGTAAGATGGGTATAGCGGGATATGGGCCAAATGTGGGCAATTGGGACTAGCTTAGTGGTAAAAACAGGGCAGCATGGAGAAGTTGGGCCGAAGGGCCTGGTTTCATGCTGTAAACCTCTATAACTCTATGAGCCCCTATTTGTCCTCGTGATTCATCCCTTCAGGGTCAGAGGAAAGGGAGTGAGACAGCCCGAGGTAAGGTCCCAGGACACACTGTGTCAGGGTGGCTTCTGGCCCAGGCTGTCATGTTCCTGTGTGATCATGGCTTAGTCACTGTTTAGTTACTGTACCTTCTCTGTGCCAGGACCCGACCCGTGTTCTCAGCCCGGTTATCGACATCATCAACATGGACACCTTCGCATACGTGGCAGCTTCATCGGATCTGAGGGGAGGTAAGACGGAGAGGCAGCGAGACGCAGATGTATCTCGATCGCGTTCTTTATCTTAAAATAAACGGAACAAGCTGATTCTGGAACCAAGATTGCCAGTGAACCGGACCCCAAGCCACCAGAGGGACCTTTAGGAGGAATAGATATAGGTGAATGAAATCCAACATTCTGTCAGTGTCAATCTCCACTTAGAGAGGGTGGCACGGGGCACAGTGGTTAGCACTGCTGCCTCTCAGCGCCAGGAGCCTGGGGCGGCACAGTGACACAGTGGTTAGCATTGCTGCCTCTCAGTGACAGGAACTCAGGGCGGCACAGTGACACAGTGGTTAGCACTGCTGCCTCTCAGCACCAGGAACCCGGGATGGCACAGTGACACAGTGGTTAGCACTGCTGCATCACAGCGGCAGGAACTCAGGGTGGCACGAGGCACAGTAGTTAGCACTGCTGCCTCTCAGTGACAGGAACCCAGGGCGGCACAGTGACACAGTGGTTAGCACTGCTGCCTCTCAGTGACAGGAACCCGGGATGGCACAGTGACACAGTGGTTAGCACTGCTGCCTCTCAGTGACAGGAACCCAGGGCGGCACAGTGACACAGTGGTTAGCACTGCTGCCTCTCAGTGACAGGAACCCGGGATGGCACAGTGACACAGTGGTTAGCACTGCTGCATCACAGCGGCAGGAACTCGGGGTGGCACAGTGACACAGTGGTTAGCACTGTTGCATCACAGCGGCAGGAACCCGGGGCGGCACAGTGACACAGTGGTTAGCACTGCTGCCTCTCAGTGACAGGAACATAGGGCAGCACAGTGACACAGTGGTTAGCATTGCTGCCTCTCAGTGACAGGAACCCAGGGCGGCACAGTGACACAGTGGTTAGCACTGCTGCCTCTCAGTGACAGGAACATAGGGCGGCACAGTGACACAGTGGTTAGCACTGCTGCCTCTCAGTGACAGGAACATAGGGCGGCACAGTGACACAGTGGTTAGCACTGCTGCCTCTCAGTGACAGGAACATAGGGCAGCACAGTGACACAGTGGTTAGCACTGCTGCCTCTCAGTGACAGGAACCCGGGATGGCACAGTGACACAGTGGTTAGCACTGCTGCGTCACAGCACCAGGAACCCAGGGTGTCACAATGACACCGTGGTTAGCACTGCTGCCTCTCAGTGACAGGAACATAGGGCGGCACAGTGACACAGTGGTTAGCACTGCTGCCTCTCAGTGACAGGAACCCAGGGCAGCACAGTGACACAGTGGTTAGCACTGCTGCCTCACAGCACCAGGAACCCAGGGTGTCACAATGACACCGTGGTTAGCACTGCTGCCTCTCAGTGACAGGAACATAGGGCGGCACAGTGACACAGTGGTTAGCACTGCTGCCTCTCAGTGACAGGAACCCAGGGCAGCACAGTGACACAGTGGTTAGCACTGCTGCCTCTCAGTGACAGGAACATAGGGCGGCACAGTGACACAGTGGTTAGCACTGCTGCCTCTCAGTGACAGGAACATAGGGCAGCACAGTGACACAGTGGTTAGCACTGCTGCCTCTCAGTGACAGGAACATAGGGCGGCACAGTGACACAGTGGTTAGCACTGCTGCCTCTCAGTGACAGGAACCCAGGGCAGCACAGTGACACCGTGGTTAGCACTGCTGCCTCTCAGTGACAGGAACATAGGGCGGCACAGTGACACAGTGGTTAGCACTGCTGCCTCTCAGTGACAGGAACATAGGGCAGCACAGTGACACAGTGGTTAGCACTGCTGCCTCTCAGTGACAGGAACATAGGGCAGCACAGTGACACAGTGGTTAGCACTGCTGCCTCTCAGTGACAGGAACATAGGGCAGCACAGTGACACAGTGGTTAGCACTGCTGCCTCTCAGTGACAGGAACATAGGGCAGCACAGTGACACAGTGGTTAGCATTGCTGCCTCACAGCTCCAGGAACTCAGGATGGCACGGTGGCACAGTGGTTAGCATTGCTGCCTCACAGCACCAGGAACCTGGGACAACATAGTGGTTAGCACTGCTGCTTCACAGTGCCAGAAACCTGGGGCGGCACCGTGGCACAGTGTAGCACTGCTGCCTCACAGCTCCAGGGTCCTGGGTTCAATTCCGGCCTCGGGTGACTGTGTGGAGTTTGCACTTTCTCCCGTGTCTGCGTGGGTTTCCCCTGGGTGCTCCAGTTTCCTCCCACACTCCAAAGATGAAACTTGCTTATTTTGTGCAGTTTAGGTGGACTGGCCACGCTAAATCGACCCCAGTTGGTTTTCGGGGCTAGGGTGGGGGATTGGACCTAGGTAGGGTGCTCTTTCGGAGGGTCAGTGCAGACACGATGGGCCGAATGGCCTCCTTGTGCACTGTCGGGATTGCATGAGGTGGAAAATCGGAATTTGAGAAGGTTCCCGACAGACGGCCTGCTTTAGGAGGATGTACTGCTGAGAGGGGCTGAGATGTTTGAATGATCTTCCGGCAGTGCAGAGGAGGAGGTGGAGAGATAAATGCAGAAGGTCAGACTGCGGGAACGAGGGGGGGATTTTGGGAACATAGAGATAAAACTGGAGGAAGGAAGAACAATAGGGGGAGGTGAGGTCAGGCTGCGAAGGAATTTGCCGATGGTTCCGAGGAATGTAAATTGGACATGTTGCAGGACAGACAGCGCTCCTGGGTCACTGAGGGTGGAGGCGATGGAGGAACAGGTCTTTCTGAGGGACTCTGGACACTTCAGTCAGGGCGGAGGTTGAGGGAACAGGAAAGGAGTGCAGAGAGAAGACATTGGAATAAAGGAGGTGATAGAAGAATGGATAAGAACCCCGGCAGAAAAGGACAGATATGAACGGAGGTGAGTGATAACCAAATAACTAGCCGGAAACAGCGTTAGAACGACCATCATGTTCAGGCTGGGAAACTGAAAAGAGTGAGGGAATCAGAGCTGGGGCCTCAACTATTTACAATTCAAAAATATACGGTTTATAATTCTAATTGGATGAAGGGACTGACTATATTGTAACCACATTTACAGATGATACAAGGATGGGGAGGAACGCAAGTTCTGAGGAGGATACAAAGTCTGCAGAGGGATATAGATTGGTTAAGCGATGGAACAAAAATTGGCAGACGGAGTATAATGCGGGAAAATGTGAGGTTGTCCACTTTGGCAGGAAGAATAAAAAAGCAGAATGTTTTTGAAATGGAGAGAGGCGGCAGGAATCTGCAGTGCAGAGGGATCTGGGTGTCCTTGTGCATGAATCACAACAAGGTGGCATGTAGATACAGCAAGTAATCGGGAAGGCCAATGCTGGCCTTTATTTCAAGGGGGGGGGTGGAGTATAGGAGTAGGGACATCATGCTACAGCTGTACATGGCTTTGCAGAGTAGGGACGCCATGCTACAGCTGTACATGGCTTTGCAGAGTAGGGACGCCATGCTATAGCTGTACATGGCTTTGCAGAGTAGGGACATCATGCTATAGCTGTACACGGCTTTGCAGAGTAGGGACGCCATGCTACAGCTGTACATGGCTTTGCAGAGTAGGGACGCCATGCTACAGCTGTACATGGCTTTGCAGAGTAGGGACGCCATGCTATAGCTGTACACGGCTTTGCAGAGTAGGGACGCCATGCTACAGCTGTACATGGCTTTGCAGAGTAGGGACGCCATGCTATAGCTGTACACGGCTTTGCAGAGTAGGGACGCCATGCTATAGCTGTACATGGCTTTGCAGAGTAGGGACGCCATGCTATAGCTGTACACGGCTTTGCAGAGTAGGGACGCCATGCTATAGCTGTACATGGCTTTGCAGAGTAGGGACGCCATGCTACAGCTGTACATGGCTTTGCAGAGTAGGGACGCCATGCTACAGCTGTACACGGCTTTGCAGAGTAGGGACATCATGCTACAGCTGTACACGGCTTTGCAGAGTAGGGACGCCATGCTATAGCTGTACATGGCTTTGCAGAGTAGGGACGCCATGCTACAGCTGTACACGGCTTTGCAGAGTAGGGACGCCATGCTACAGCTGTACACGGCTTTGCAGAGTAGGGACGCCATGCTATAGCTGTACACGGCTTTGCAGAGTAGGGACGCCATGCTATAGCTGTACATGGCTTTGCAGAGTAGGGACGCCATGCTATAGCTGTACACGGCTTTGCAGAGTAGGGACGCCATGCTACAGCTGTACACGGCTTTGCAGAGTAGGGACGCCATGCTACAGCTGTACACGGCTTTGCAGAGTAGGGACGCCATGCTATAGCTGTACATGGCTTTGCAGAGTAGGGACGCCATGCTATAGCTGTACACGGCTTTGCAGAGTAGGGACGCCATGCTATAGCTGTACATGGCTTTGCAGAGTAGGGACGCCATGCTATAGCTGTACATGGCTTTGCAGAGTAGGGACGCCATGCTATAGCTGTACACGGCTTTGCAGAGTAGGGACGCCATGCTACAGCTGTACATGGCTTTGCAGAGTAGGGACATCATGCTACAGCTGTACATGGCTTTGCAGAGTAGGGACGCCATGCTACAGCTGTACATGGCTTTGCAGAGTAGGGACGCCATGCTATAGCTGTACACGGCTTTGCAGAGTAGGGACATCATGCTACAGCTGTACACGGCTTTGCAGAGTAGGGACGCCATGCTATAGCTGTACATGGCTTTGCAGAGTAGGGACGCCATGCTATAGCTGTACATGGCTTTGCAGAGTAGGGACGCCATGCTATAGCTGTACACGGCTTTGCAGAGTAGGGACATCATGCTACAGCTGTACATGGCTTTGCAGAGTAGGGACGCCATGCTACAGCTGTACATGGCTTTGCAGAGTAGGGACATCATGCTACAGCTGTACATGGCTTTGCAGAGTAGGGACATCATGCTACAGCTGTGCATGGCTTTGCAGAGTAGGGACATCATGCTATAGCTGTACACGGCTTTGCAGAGTAGGGACATCATGCTACAGCTGTGCATGGCTTTGCAGAGTAGGGACATCATGCTATAGCTGTACACGGCTTTGCAGAGTAGGGACATCATGCTACAGCTGTGCATGGCTTTGCAGAGTAGGGACATCATGCTACAGCTGTGCATGGCTTTGCAGAGTAGGGACGCCATGCTACAGCTGTACATGGCTTTGCAGAGTAGGGACGCCATGCTATAGCTGTACACGGCTTTGCAGAGTAGGGACATCATGCTACAGCTGTACACGGCTTTGCAGAGTCACACGTTATATAAATGTGTAGGTTCCTGAGGGGGTATCACAGGATAGGTGCTGGGCGAATCCAGAACCGGGGAACAATATCAAAACAAGAGGTTTCCCATTTACGACAGAGTTGCAGAGAAATGTCTTCTCCGAGGGTTATTCACCTTTGGAATTCTCTTTCCCAGAGAGCAGTGGAGGTTGGGTCGTTAAATATACACCAGGCTGAGTCAGATTTGTGATGCACGAGAAGTCGAGGGTGATGGAGGGACAGGCAGGAGAGAGAGTTAATGCCACAATCAGATTAGCCGTCTTCCTAGGTGGAGCAGTCGCAAGGGGCCGAATGGCCTGTACTCCGGCTTCTTATGGTCTTATATGGTGAAGGTGAAAGTTCTTAGTTGTGGATGTTGAGTCGTTGAGAAGTGTGTGAAGATGTTGGGCGGGATTGTCCCAGCTCTGAGCCGGGCCGGAGGATCCCCGTGAACCGGCCACGCCGCCCCGACACCGACACGGTGCCATTGGCGCCCAGGTGGTTGGCGCGGAGCCCCTCGCTGGCCAATCTACGCAGCCAGCCCGCCGATTCTCCGGCCCGGTGTAGGGAAAGAGCCGAGTCCCGCCGGCGGCGTTCTAACCTGCTCTGGGCCGGCGGGATCTGGGCGTGTAAGGGTCGAATGGTGGCCTGTGGGGGGGGGTCCGACCCCTGGGGGGGGGGGAGAGAGGGGTGGTCCGACCCGGGGGGGGGGGGAGGCTCCAATGTGGCCTGGCCCGCAATCGGGACCCACCGATTGGTGGGCCGGCCTCTCTGGCTCTGGGCCTCCTTTGCTACGCGTCAGCCCCTGTAGCCCTGCGCCATGTTGCGTCAGGGCCGGCGTGTTGAAGGCCACTGCGCATGTCCTCGTTAGCGCCGGTGCCACTGCGCAGGTCCTCGTTAGCGCCGGTACCACTGCGCATGTCCTCGTTAGCGCCGGTGCCACTGCGCATGTCCTCGTTAGCGCCGGTACCACTCAGCATGTCCTCGTTAGCGCCGGTACCACTGAGCATGTCCCCGTTAGCGCCGGTACCACTGCGCCTGTCCCCGTTAGCGCCGGTACCACTGCGCCTGTCCCCGTTAGCGCCGGTACCACTGAGCCTGTCCCCGTTAGCGCCGGTACCACTGAGCCTGTCCCCGTTAGCGCCGGTACCACTGAGCCTGTCCCCGTTAGCGCCGGTACCACTGAGCCTGTCCCCGTTAGCGCCGGTACCACTGAGCCTGTCCCCGTTAGCGCCGGTACCACTGAGCCTGTCCCCGTTAGCGCCG
This sequence comes from Scyliorhinus canicula, assembly GCF_902713615.1. NCBI lineage: Eukaryota > Metazoa > Chordata > Chondrichthyes > Carcharhiniformes > Scyliorhinidae > Scyliorhinus > Scyliorhinus canicula. The sequence continues at coordinate 14,396,694 of NC_052151.1, read as the reverse complement.
GTACCACTGAGCATGTCCCCGTTAGCGCCGGTACCACTGCGCCTGTCCCCGTTAGCGCCGGTACCACTGAGCATGTCCCCGTTAGCGCCGGTACCACTGAGCCTGTCCCCGTTAGCGCCGGTACCACTGAGCCTGTCCCCGTTAGCGCCGGTACCACTGAGCCTGTCCCCGTTAGCGCCGGTACCACTGAGCCTGTCCCCGTTAGCGCCGGTACCACTGAGCCTGTCCCCGTTAGCGCCGGTACCACTGAGCCTGTCCCCGTTAGCGCCGGTACCACTGAGCCTGTCCCCGTTAGCGCCGGTACCACTGAGCCTGTCCCCGTTAGCGCCGGTACCACTGCGCATGTCCCCGTTAGCGCCGGTACCACTGAGCCTGTCCCCGTTAGCGCCGGTACCACTGCGCCTGTCCCCGTTAGCGCCGGTACCACTGCGCCTGTCCCCGTTAGCGCCGGTACCACTGAGCCTGTCCCCGTTAGCGCCGGTACCACTGCGCCTGTCCCCGTTAGCGCCGGTACCACTGAGCCTGTCCCCGTTAGCGCCGGTACCACTGAGCCTGTCCCCGTTAGCGCCGGTACCACTGAGCCTGTCCCCGTTAGCGCCGGTACCACTGCGCATGTCCCCGTTAGCGCCGGTACCACTGCGCATGTCCCCGTTAGCGCCGGTGCCACTGCGCCTGTCCCCGTTAGCGCCGGTACCACTGAGCCTGTCCCCGTTAGCGCCGGTGCCACTGAGCCTGTCCCCGTTAGCGCCGGTGCCACTGAGCCTGTCCCCGTTAGCGCCGGTACCACTGCGCCTGTCCCCGTTAGCGCCGGTACCACTGCGCTGTCCCCGTTAGCGCCGGTACCACTGAGCCATGTCCCCGTTAGCGCCGGTACCACTGAGCATGTCCCCGTTAGCGCCGGGTACCACTGAGCCTGTCCCCGTTAGCGCCGGTACACTGAGCCTGTCCCCGTTAGCGCCGGTACCACTGAGCCTGTCCCCGTTAGCGCCGGTACCACTGAGCCTGTCCCCGTTAGCGCCGGTACCACTGAGCCTGTCCCCGTTAGCGCCGGTACCACTGAGCCTGTCCCCGTTAGCGCCGGTACCACTGAGCCTGTCCCCGTTAGCGCCGGTACCACTGAGCCTGTCCCGTTAGCGCCGGTACCACTGAGCATGTCCCCGTTAGCGCCGGTACCACTGCGCCTGTCCCCGTTAGCGCCGGTACCACTGAGCCTGTCCCCGTTAGCGCCGGTACCACTGCGCATGTCCCCGTTAGCGCCGGTACCACTGAGCCTGTCCCCGTTAGCGCCGGTACCACTGAGCCTGTCCCCGTTAGCGCCGGTACCACTGCGCCTGTCCCCGTTAGCGCCGGTACCACTGAGCCTGTCCCCGTTAGCGCCGGTACCACTGAGCCTGTCCCCGTTAGCGCCGGTACCACTGAGCCTGTCCCCGTTAGCGCCGGTACCACTGAGCCTGTCCCCGTTAGCGCCGGTACCACTGAGCCTGTCCCCGTTAGCGCCGGTACCACTGCGCCTGTCCCCGTTAGCGCCGGTGCCACTGCGCATGTCCCCGTTAGCGCCGGTACCACTGAGCCTGTCCCCGTTAGCGCCGGTACCACTGAGCCTGTCCCCGTTAGCGCCGGTACCACTGAGCCTGTCCCCGTTAGCGCCGGTACCACTGAGCCTGTCCCCGTTAGCGCCGGTACCACTGAGCCTGTCCCCGTTAGCGCCGGTACCACTGCGCCTGTCCCCGTTAGCGCCGGTACCACTGAGCCTGTCCCCGTTAGCGCCGGTACCACTGAGCCTGTCCCCGTTAGCGCCGGTACCACTGCGCCTGTCCCCGTTAGCGCCGGTACCACTGAGCCTGTCCCCGTTAGCGCCGGTACCACTGCGCATGTCCCCGTTAGCGCCGGTACCACTGAGCATGTCCCCGTTAGCGCCGGTACCACTGAGCCTGTCCCCGTTAGCGCCGGTACCACTGCGCCTGTCCCCGTTAGCGCCGGTACCACTGAGCCTGTCCCCGTTAGCGCCGGTACCACTGAGCCTGTCCCCGTTAGCGCCGGTACCACTGAGCCTGTCCCCGTTAGCGCCGGTACCACTGAGCCTGTCCCCGTTAGCGCCGGTACCACTGCGCATGTCCCCGTTAGCGCCGGTACCACTGAGCCTGTCCCCGTTAGCGCCGGTACCACTGAGCCTGTCCCCGTTAGCGCCGGTACCACTGAGCATGTCCCCGTTAGCGCCGGTACCACTGAGCCTGTCCCCGTTAGCGCCGGTACCACTGCGCCTGTCCCCGTTAGCGCCGGTACCACTGAGCCTGTCCCCGTTAGCGCCGGTACCACTGAGCCTGTCCCCGTTAGCGCCGGTACCACTGAGCCTGTCCCCGTTAGCGCCGGTACCACTGAGCATGTCCCCGTTAGCGCCGGTACCACTGAGCCTGTCCCCGTTAGCGCCGGTACCACTGAGCCTGTCCCCGTTAGCGCCGGTACCACTGAGCCTGTCCCCGTTAGCGCCGGTACCACTGCGCCTGTCCCCGTTAGCGCCGGTACCACTGCGCCTGTCCCCGTTAGCGCCGGTACCACTGAGCCTGTCCCCGTTAGCGCCGGTACCACTGAGCCTGTCCCCGTTAGCGCCGGTACCACTGAGCCTGTCCCCGTTAGCGCCGGTACCACTGAGCCTGTCCCCGTTAGCGCCGGTACCACTGAGCCTGTCCCCGTTAGCGCCGGTACCACTGAGCCTGTCCCCGTTAGCGCCGGTACCACTGAGCATGTCCCCGTTAGCGCCGGTACCACTGAGCCTGTCCCCGTTAGCGCCGGTACCACTGAGCCTGTCCCCGTTAGCGCCG
>NC_052151.1:14345860-14393375 GCF_902713615.1 Scyliorhinus canicula | reverse complement strand
GGGGCTAGGAGCGCGGTCCCGTGCGTCATGGCGGCGCGGCCTTGACGACGGTCGTCAAGGCCGCACGTCAAGCGTCACGCCGGCTGACGCGACCGATGACGTGGCGGCTTGATCTTGCGGGGCGGCGGAGGGAAAAGAGTGCGTCCGTTACGGACGCACAGCCCGCGATCAGTGGGCACCGATCGTGGGCCTATGCCCCCCTTGGCACGGCCGTGGTACTGCCGTGCCAATCAGGGCCCCAGATGCCCCAAACGGGCAGCTGGTGCCCGTTTCACGACGGCAGCGAGCAGGTATGTTTGCTGCCGTGTTGAAACGGGTGTGAAGGCCCGGCCGCTCGGCCCATCGGCCTCGGAGAATCGCCTCTCGCCGTAAAAAACGGCGAGCGGCGATTCGTGGCATGGGTCGGGTGTGGGGGGGAGGGGAGAATAGCGGGAGGGCGTGAAAAATATCGGGAGGCCCTCCAGCTATTCTCCCACCCTTCGTGGGGGGCGGAGAATCGCGCCCCAAGTGTTCACGCCATCTTGAATGCCGTCACATTTCACGATGGTGCGAAACGGGAGCGGGGAGGACCGATTCACGGCGCTGGAGCGGTTCACGCTGCACCAGCCTCCATTCCCGGCACCAAATGGGCACCATGCCAACCTGCACATACGCGGGGGACTTCATCAGAGCGCTGGCCCTGACTCAACATGGCGTCGGGGTTCAGGGGCCGGCTGTGCCAGAAAGTAGGCCCTGAGGGGGAGAAGCCAGCCCGCCGATTGGTGGGCCCCGATCGCGGGCCAGACCCCCCCCCCCCCCATGAAGGAGCACTTTTCCCTTGCCCACAGGCCGCCCTCCCGACCTCCGCGCAGAGTTCCCGCCGGCAGCGACTAGTGGTGAACGGCGCCGGCAGGAACTCTGTCGTTTCCGCTCAGCCCATCCGGGCCGGAGAATCAGCGGCCCCGCCGATTCCCACGGCCGGCGCTAAACGCGCCAGCGCAAATGGCGGCGATTCTCTGCACCTCGGAGAATTGCGTGCCGACGTCGGGGCACCGTGGCACGGTTGCGCCGATTCTCCGGTCCAGCGTGGGGCTCGGAGAATTGCCCCCTCTATTTCTCTCTCTATCTCTCTATCTCTCTATCTATCTATCTCTCTATCTCTCTATCTCTATCTCAGTTTCTCCATCTCACTCAGGACCTGCTTTTCTCTGCCTCTACAGACATCAGCACACAGATACACTTGCACACTCACACAGAAACACAGGCACAGACACACACATACACATACACACACACAGACAGACATCAGCACACAGATACACTTGCACACTCACACAGAAGCACAGACACACACACACACATACACACACACAGACAGACATCAGCACACAGATACACTTGCACACTCACACAGGCACAAACACATACATACACACACACACAGACATCAGCACACAGACACACTTGCACACTCACACAGAAACACAGGCACAGACACACACATACACATACACACACACAGACAGACATCAGCACACAGATACACTTGCACACTCACACAGAAACACAGGCACAGACACACACATACACATACACACACACAGACAGACATCAGCACACAGATACACTTGCACACTCACACAGAAACACAGGCACAGACACACATACACACACACACACACAGACAGACATCAGCACACAGATACACTTGCACACTCACACAGGCACAAACACATACATACACACACACACACAGACATCAGCACACAGACACACTTGCACACTCACACAGAAACACAGGCACAGACACACACATACACATACACACACACAGACAGACATCAGCACACAGATACACTTGCACACTCACACAGGCACAAACACATACATACACACACACACACAGACATCAGCACACAGACACACTTGCACACTCACACAGAAACACAGGCACAGACACACACAGACAGACATAAGCACACAGACACACTTGCACACTCACACAGAAACACAGGCACAGACACACACACACACACAGACAGACATCAGCACACAGACACACTTGCACACTCACACAGACACACACATACATACACACACAGACATCAGCACACAGACACACTTGCACACTCACACAGGCACAGACACACACACACAGACATCAGCACACAGACACTTGCACACTCACACAGAAACACAGGCACAGACACACACATACACACACAGACAGACATCAGCACACAGACACACTTGCACACTCACACAGAAACACAGGCACAAACACACACATACACACACACACAGACATCAGCACACAGACACACTTGCACACTCGCACAGGCACAGACACACACATACACACACACACAGACATCAGCACACAGACACACTTGCACACTCACACAGGCACAGACACACACATACACACACACACAGACATCAGCACACAGACACACTTGCACACTCACACAGAAACACAGGCACAGACACACACATACACACACACACAGACATCAGCACACAGACACACTTGCACACTCACACAGAAACACAGGCACAGACACACACACAGACATCAGCACACAGACACACTTGCACACTCACACAGAAACACAGGCACAGACACACACATACACACACACACAGACATCAGCACACAGACACACTCGCACAGGCACAGACACACACATACACACACACACAGACATCAGCACACAGACACACTTGCACACTCACACAGAAACACAGGCACAAACACACACATACACACACAAAGACACACAGACATGTGATGTTCCTATCTCCAAGATAGCTAAAATTCGTAGTGGTTCCAAAGAACATCAAGCTATGTATTTAAAACAAAGTTAGTTTATTTTACACTACTTTAAATGGTTCACACATTCTACTGAGTAATAGCTAACAAAATAGCAGTGTTGAATCTATGTTACAGTAATCAATTATCTTTCTGTTAAACAACCAACACTCTATCTCAACCTCGCACTATCCTCCTCCATAAGCTTCTCCCAGAATGCTTAGAGATGCAGCCTTTTATAAGGCTACTCAGTGATGCCATCTAGTGTTGAGATACATGAACATCATCTTGTGAATCATTTACTCTCCTTAGATTATACATACCATCACAATAGAACATACAGGGCAGAAGGAGGCCATTCGGCCCGTCGAGTCTTCACCGACCCACTTAAGCCCTCACTTCCACCCTATCCCCGTATCCCAATAACCCCTCCTAATCTCTTTAGACCCGAAGGGCAATTTATCACGGCCAATCCACCTAACCTGCACGTCTTTGGACTGTGGGAGGAAACCGGAGCTCCCGGAGGAAACCCACGCACACACGGGGAGAACATACAGACTCCACACAGACAGTGACACAGCCGGGAATCGAACCTGGGACCCTGGAGCTGTGAAGCCACAGTGCTATCCACTTGTGCTACTGTGCTGCTGTGCTACAATAAGGCACCAATGGTGAGGGATTCCAATTCCCCAAACATTCACTGAGATGGAATCAGTGCGGAATTATTAACATGCATCCAGCTAGCTCAACATGACGAGCTGCCATGCTGTTTTATGGAATAAGGCTGGGCAGGTGGAAGGGGCGCGGGTTGGGGGGGGGGGGTGTGGGGGGGGGCGGAAGGGCACTGTGGGGAACAGAGATAGGGTAGTGGGGTATGGGGGAGGGCACTGTGGGGTATGGGGAGGGCACTGTGGGGTACGGGGAGAGGGCACTGTGGGGTATGGGGAGGGCACTGTGGGGTATGGGGGAGGCCACTGTGGGGTACGGGGAGGGCAATGTGGGGTACAGGGGGAGGGCACTGTGGGGTACAGGGTAGGGCACTGTGGGGTATGGGGAGGGCACTGTGGGGTACGGGGAGAGGGCACTGTGGGGTATGGGGAGGGCACTGTGGGGTATGGGGGAGGCCACTGTGGGGTATGGGGAGGGCAATGTGGGGTACAGGGGGAGGGCACTGTGGGGTACAGGGTAGGGCACTGTGGGGTATGGGGAGGGCACTGTGGGGTATGGGGAGGGCACTGTGGGGTACGGGGAGGGCACTGTGGGGTATGGGGAGGGCACTGTGGGGTATGGGGAGGGCACTGGGGTATGGGGAGGGCACTGTGGGGTATGGGGAGGGCACTGGGGTACAGGGGGAGGGCACTGTGGGGTACAGGGGGAGGGCACTGTGGGGTACAGGGGGAGGGCACTGTGGGGTACAGGGGGAGGGCACTGTGGGGTACAGGGGGAGGGCACTGTGGGGTACGGGGGGAGGGCACTGTGGGGTATGGGGAGGGCACTGTGGGGTACGGGGGAGGGCACTGTGGGGTATGGGGAGGGCACTGTGGGGTACGGGGGAAGGCACTGTGGGGTATGGGGAGGGCACTGTGGGGTATGGGGAGGGCACTGTGGGGTATGGGGAGGGCACTGTGGGCTATGGGGAGGGCACTGTGGGGTATGGGGGAGGGCACTGTGGGGTATGGGGGGAGGGCGCTGTGGGGTATGGGGAGGGCACTGTGGGGTACGGGGGGAGGGCACTGTGGGGTACGGGGGGAGGGCACTGTGCGGTATGGGGGGAGGGCGCTGTGGGGTATGGGGAGGGCACTGTGGGGTATGGGGAGGGCACTGTGGGGTATTGGGGAGGGCACTGTGGGGTATGGGGGGAGGGCGCTGTGGGGTACGGGGAGGGCACTGTGGGGTACGGGGGAGGGCGCTGTGGGGTACGGGGGGAGGGCGCTGTGGGGTACGGGGAGGGCGCTGTGGGGTACGGGGAGGGCGCTGTGGGGTACGGGGAGGGCGCTGTGGGGTACGGGGAGGGCGCTGTGGGGTACGGGGAGGGCGCTGTGGGGTACGGGGAGGGCGCTGTGGGGTACGGGGAGGGCGCTGTGGGGTACGGGGAGGGCACTGTGGGGTACGGGGAGGGCGCTGTGGGGTACGGGGAGGGCACTGTGGGGTAATGGGAGGGCACTGTGGGGTACGGGGAGGGCACTGTGGGGTACGGGGAGGGCACTGTGGGGTACGGGGAGGGCACTGTGGGGTACGGGGGAGGGCACTGTGGGGTACGGGGGGAGGGCGCTGTGGGGTACGGGGAGGGCACTGTGGGGTACGGGGAGGGCACTGTGGGGTACGGGGAGGGCACTGTGGGGTACGGGGGGAGGGCGCTGTGGGGTACGGGGAGGGCACTGTGGGGTATGGGGAGGGCACTGGGGTACAGGGGGAGGGCACTGTGGGGTACAGGGGGAGGGCACTGTGGGGTACAGGGGAGGGCACTGTGGGGTACAGGGGGAGGGCACTGTGGGGTACAGGGGGAGGGCACTGTGGGGTATGGGGGGAGGGCACTGGGGTATGGGGAGGGCACTGTGGGGTACGGGGGAGGGCACTGTGGGGTATGGGGAGGGCACTGTGGGGTACGGGGGAAGGCACTGTGGGGTATGGGGAGGGCACTGTGTGGTATGGGGAGGGCACTGTGGGGTATGGGGAGGGCACTGTGGGGTATGGGGTGGGCACTGTGGGCTATGGGGAGGGCACTGTGGGGTATGGGGGGCACTGTGGGGTATGGGGGAGGGCACTGTGGGGTATGGGGGGAGGGCGCTGTGGGGTATGGGGAGGGCACTGTGGGGTACGGGGGGAGGGCACTGTGGGGTATGGGGGGAGGGCGCTGTGGGGTATGGGGAGGGCACTGTGGGGTATGGGGAGGGCACTGTGGGGTATTGGGGAGGGCACTGTGGGGTATGGGGGGAGGGCACTGTGGGGTACGGGGAGAGCGGGGAATGTGGGGTACGGGGAGAGCGGGGAATGTGGGGTACGGGGAGGGCGGGGAATGTGGGGTACGGGGGAGGGCACTGTGGGGTACGGGGGAGGGCGCTGTGGGGTACGGGGAGGGCACTGTGGGGTACGGGGAGGGCGCTGTGGGGTACGGGGGAGGGCACTGTGGGGTACGGGGAGGGCGCTGTGGGGTACGGGGGAGGGCACTGTGGGGTACGGGGAGGGCACTGTGGGGTACGGGGAGGGCGCTGTGGGGTGAGGGGGAGGGCGCTGTGGGGTACAGGAGAGGGCACTGTGGGGTATGGGGAGGGCGCTGTGGGGTACGGGGGGAGGGCACTGTGGGATAAGGGGAGGGCACTGTGGGGTACAGGGGGAGGGCACTGTGGGGTACGGGGAGGGCACTGTGGGGTACGGGGGGAGGGCACTGTGGGGTATGGGGGAGGGCACTGTGGGGTACGGGGGTAGGGCACTGTGGGGTACGGGGGAGGGCACTGTGGGGTACAGGGGGAGGGCACTGTGGGGTACAGGGGGAGGGCACTGTGGGGTACGGGGAGGGCACTGTGGGGTATGGGGAGGGCACTGTGGGGTACGGGGGGAGGGCACTGTGGGGTACAGGGGGAGGGCACTGTGGGGTACGGGGGGAGGGCACTGTGGGGTATGGGGAGGGCACTGTGGGGTGTGGGGAGGGCGGTGTGGGGAGGGCACTGTGGGGTGTGGGGAGGGCACTGTGGGGTGTGGGGAGGGCACTGTGGGGTACGGGGAGGGCACTGTGGGGTACGGGGAGGGCACTGTGGGGTACGGGGAGGGCACTGTGGGGTACGGGGAGGGCACTGTTGGGTACGGGGAGGGCACTGTGGGGTACGGGGAGGGCACTGTGGGGTACAGGGGGAGGGCACTGTGGGGTATGGGGAGGGCACTGTGGGGTATGGGGAGGGCACTGTGGGGTATGGGGAGGGCACTGTGGGGTATGGGGAGGGCACTGTGGGGTACGGGGAGGGCACTGTGGGGTACGGGGAGGGCACTGTGGGGTACGGGGAGGGCACTGTGGGGTATGGGGAGGGCACTGTGGGGTATGGGGAGGGCACTGTGGGGTATGGGGAGGGCACTGTGCGGTATGGGGAGGGCACTGTGGGGTACAGGGGGAGGGCACTGTGGGGTACGGGGAGGGCACTGTGGGGTACAGGGGGAGGGCACTGTGGGGTACGGGGAGGGCACTGTGGGGTACAGGGGGAGGGCACTGTGGGGTACGGGGAGGGCACTGTGGGGTACGGGAGGGCACTGTGGGGTATGGGGAGGGCACTGTGGGGTATGGGGAGGGCACTGTGGGGTACAGGGGGATGACACTGTGTGGTACGGGGGAGGGCTCTGTGGGGTACGGGGGGAGGGCACTGTGGGGTACGGGGAGGGCACTGTGGGGTACAGGGGGAGGGCACTGTGGGGTACGGGGGGAGGGCACAGTGGGGTACGGGGGAGGACACTGTGGGGTATGGGGAGGGCACTGTGGGGTACAGGGGGAGGTCACTGTGGGGTATGGGGAGGGCACTGTGCGGTACGGGGGGAGGGCACTGTGGGGTACGGGGAGGGCACTGTGGGGTATGGGGGGAGGGCACTGTGGGGTACGGGGGAGGGCACTGTGGGGTACGGGGGGAGGGCACTGTGGGGTACGGGGGAGGGCATTGTGGGGTACGGGGAGAGGGCACTGTGGGGTACGGGGGGAGGGCACTGTGGGGTATGGGGAGGGCACTGTGGGGTACGGGCGGAGGGCACTGTGGGGTACAGGGGGAGGGCACTGTGGGGTACGGGGGGCACTGTGGGGTACGGGGGGAGGGCACTGTGGGGTACGGGGGGGGCACGGGGGGAGGGCACTGTGGGGTACAGGGGGAGGGCACTGTGGGGTACGGGGGGAGGGCACTGTGGGGTACGGGGGGAGGGCATTGTGGGGTACGGGGAGAGGGCACTGTGGGGTACGGGGGGAGGGCACTGTGGGGTATGGGGAGGGCACTGTTGGGTACGGGCGGAGGGCACTGTGGGGTACAGGGGGAGGGCACTGTGGGGTACGGGGGGCACTGTGGGGTACGGGGGAGGGCACTGTGGGGTACGGGGGGGCACGGGGGGAGGGCACTGTGGGGTACGGGGGAGGGCACTGTGGGGTACGGGGGAGGGCACTGTGGGGTACAGGGGGAGGACACTGTGGGGTACAGGGGGGAGGACACTGTGGGGTACAGGGGGGAGGGCACTGTGGGGTACGGGGGAGGGCACTGTGGGGTATGGGGGGAGGGCACTGTGGGGTACGGGGAGGGCACTGTGGGGTACGGGGGGAGGGCACTGTGGGGTACGGGGGGAGGGCACTGTGGGGTACGGGGGGAGGGCACTGTGGGGTACGGGGGAGGGCACTGTGCGGTACGGGGTGAGGGCACTGTGGGGTACAGGGGAGGGCACTGTGGGGTACGGGGGGAGGGCACTGTGGGGTACGGGGGAGGGCACTGTGGGGTACAGGGGGAGGGCACTGTGGGGTATGGGGGAGGGCACTGTGGGGTACGGGGGGAGGACACTGTGGGGTACAGGGGAGGGCACTGTAGGGTATGGGGGAGGGCACTGGGGTACGGGGGGAGGGCACTGTGGGGTACAGGCGGAGGGCACTGTGGGGTACAGGGGGGAGGGCACTTTGGGGTACGGGGAGGGCACTGTGGGGTATGGGGGGAGGGCACTGTGGGGTACAGGGGGAGGGCACTGTGGGGTATGGGGGAGGGCACTGTGGGGTACAGGGGGAGGGCACTGTGGGGTACGGGGGAGGGCACTGTGGGGTACGGGGAGGGCACTGTGGGGTACGGGGGAGGGCACTGTGGGGTACAGGCGGAGGGCACTGTGGGGTATGGGGGAGGGCACTGTGGGGTACGGGGGAGGGCACTGTGGGGTATGGGGGGAGGGCACTGTGGGGTATGGGGGGAGGGCACTGTGGGGTACGGGGGGAGGGCACTGTGGGGTACGGGGAGGGCACTGTGGGGTACAGGGGGAGGGCACTGTGGGGTACAGGGGGAGGGCACTGTGGGGTACAGGGGGAGGGCACTGTGGGGTACAGGGGGAGGGCACTGTGGGGTACGGGGGGAGGGCACTGTGGGGTACAGGGGGAGGGCACTGTGGGGTACAGGGGGAGGGCACTGTGGGGTACGGGGGGAGGGCACTGTGCGGTACGGGGGGAGGACACTGTGGGGTACAGGGGGAGGGCACTGTAGGGTACAGGGGGAGGACACTGTGTGGTACAGGGGGAGGGCACTGTAGGGTACGGGGAGGGCACTGTGGGGTACGGGGGGAGGGCACTGTGGGGTATGGGGGAGGGCACTGTGGGGTACGGGGGGAGGGCACTGTGGGGTACGGGGGGAGGGCACTGTGGGTACGGGGGGAGGGCACTGTGGGGTACGGGGGGAGGGCACTGTGGGGTACGGGGGGAGGGCACTGTGGGGTACGGGGAGGGCACTGTGGGGTACGGGGGGAGGGCACTGTGGGGTATGGGGGGAGGGCACTGTGGGGTACGGGGGGAGGGCACTGTGGGGTATGGGGGGAGGGCACTGTGGGGTACGGGGGGAGGGCACTGTGGGTTATGGGGAGGGCACTGTGGGGTACAGGGGGAGGGCACTGTGGGGTACGGGGGGAGGGCACTGTGGGGTACGGGGGAGGGCACTGTGGGGTACGGGGGAGGGCACTGTGGGGTACGGGGGGAGGGCACTGTGGGGTACGGGGAGGGCACTGTGGGGTACGGGGGGAGGGCACTGTGGGTATGGGGGGAGGGCACTGTGGGGTACGGGGGGAGGGCACTGTGGGGTATGGGGGGAGGGCACTGTGGGGTACGGGGGGAGGGCACTGTGGGGTATGGGGAGGGCACTGTGGGGTACGGGGAGGGCACTGTGGGGTACGGGGGGAGGGCACTGTGGGGTATGGGGGGAGGGCACTGTGGGGTACGGGGGGAGGGCACTGTGGGGTACGGGGGGAGGGCACTGTGGGGTACGGGGGGAGGGCACTGTGGGGTATGGGGAGGGCACTGTGGGGTACGGGGAGGGCACTGTGGGGTACGGGGGAGGGCACTGTGGGGTATGGGGAGGGCACTGTGGGGTACGGGGGGAGGGCACTGTGGGGTACGGGGGGGAGGGCACTGTGGGGTACGGGGGGAGGGCACTGTGGGGTATGGGGGGAGGGCACTGTGGGGTATGGTGAATCAGTTGATTTAGAATTGTTCTGGAATCGGATGAAGTGAGACCAGGAGTTAATGGGTGGGATGCTCCGATTTTTGAGGCTATATCCGGAGGAAGTGTCTCGTATTACGACAAAAAAGTTGGTGACGCCCCGGCTCTGATTCTCTGCCCAGTGTGGGGCCAGCAGATACGGCCGGATACTTGCTGGGTCCGTGGCCGCGCTGCGCACCGCGATGACCTGCAACGGTCACGCCGTACAACATGGCGGCGGCTGCACGTACCCGGCCTGCCAGATAGTAGCCCCCTGTGGCAAGTAAAATCAAAAGAAACCTATAAATAAATATAAAGAGAACAAGGAGTACTGAGGAAAGAGTTGGACCGATTGGAAGTCATGGGTCCGACTCTTCATTCAGACTTTGATTCGGTTTTGATGAAGGAGAGTGGATTATCCGGACATTGTAGTAAAGATGGAGGAGTGTGAATTATTGAATTGGGTGAGGGAGGAATTGGTCATGTTTCCAGCATCCTCAAAATTGAGGATGTCACTGGGACTGGTGTGTGGGAAAGTCGGCGAGTCCTGCTGGGCAGTGGGGTGAGTGAACACACAGGAAGGTAATGCCAGAGCTACTCCAGGATCTTCCACCTTTGAGCTCATTAATTGTGCATCGTTGAGGAGCTCAGTGAATTTCACATCAAGGTGGGCAGGAAGTCACCATTAGTGTTAGCTCATGGGGGGGGGGGGTTAAAGTCCTGGTGCTATTTTTAAACATCATCCAGACAGATGTTCACCCACTGCAGGCCAGGAGCTGGGCATTACTAGCTTTCGGAGCACTGCTCCTTCCTCAGGTGAATCCATTCACCTGAGGAAGGAGCAGTGCTCCGAAAAGTTAGTGATTTGAAACAAACCTTGTTGGACTTTAACCTGGTGTTGTAAGGCTTCTTACTGTGCTCACCCCAGTCCAACGCCGGCATCTCCACATCAGTAACTGCTGATCAGTAGATCAAACAATTCTGTTCACTGATCCTGACAGGATTCAGTGATTCAAGATCCTGCTTGTAGTCTAAAGCAGCCTCTACTGTGTAAACGACACATAGATTTCATAAAATTTACAGTGCACAAGGAGGCCATTCGGCCCATCGAGTCTGCACCAGCTCTTGGTAAGAGCACCCTACCCAAGCTCACACCTCCACCCTATCCCCATAACCCAGTAACCCCACCCAACACCAAGGGCAATTTTGGACACTAAGGGCAATTTTAGCACGGCCGATCCACCTAACCTGCACATCTTTGGACACGGGAACAAATTTTTGACATCAGGCCTGGAAACCCAAGTGCAGAACTTTCCCAACCCGACATACCCACATTTGTTAAAAGGGCCCCTACTCACCATAGTTTTGGTTGAGGGAGGTGAAGGTGAAATGAAGTCCATTGTCTCCGGAGGTGGTTTGGAGACAGCCAAGTGCCGAGATAATTTGGTTACAAGTCCTGCTTTGGTTCTCTGAGACTTTGACCAATTGCAAAAAGACTGGTAAGATTCAGCCCTTACCTCTTACTTCCCCACCCCCAGCTTCCTCATATGCTTCATGCCGTTCCAGAACATCGTCATGCCACCTTCATAACCATTTGCCCAGTATGGGCAGACCTCAGGACCCATGCGGAAATGCAAAAGAAGTTGCATTCTTGAAACTCTTTCAAAAGTTTAAGATTTCCTCAAGATGTTCTATTAAACGACTCTTGGACAGGAACATGGACAGCTTGAAGGGGTGTAGGTTAGGTTGATCTTAGATTAGAATAAATGGTTGGCACAACATCGTAGGCTGAAGGGCCTGTACTGTGCTGCACTGTTCTATGTTCTATTAAGCGAGTCTTGCACAGGCACATGGATAGCAGTAAATTGAAGGAGTGTAGGTTAAGTTGATCTTAGATTAGGATAAATGGTCGGTACAACATCGTGGGCCGAAGGGCCTGTACTAGAACATAAGAACATAAGAACTAGGAGCAGGAGTAGGCCATCTGGCCCCTCGAGCCTGCTCCGCCATTCAATGAGATCATGGCTGATCTTTTGTGGACTCAGCTCCACTTTCCGGCCCGAACACCATAACCCTTAATCCCTTTATTCTTCAAAAAACTATCTATCTTTACCTTAAAAACATGTAATGAAGGAGCCTCAACTGCTTCACTGGGCAAGGAATTCCATAGATTCACAACCCTTTGGGTGAAGAAGTTCCTCCTAAACTCAGTCCTAAATCTACTTCCCCTTATTTTGAGGCTATGCCCCCTAGTTCTGCTGTCACCCGCCAGTGGAAACAACCTGCCCGCATCTATCCTATCTATTCCCTTCATAATTTTAAATGTTTCTATAAGATCCCCCCTCATCCTTCTAAATTCCAACAAGTACAGTCCCAGTCTACTCAACCTCTCCTCATAATCCAACCCCTTCAGCTCTGGGATTAACCTAGTGAATCTCCTCTGCACACCCTCCAGCGCCAGTACGTCCTTTCTCAAGTAAGGAGACCAAAACTGAACACAATACTCCAGGTGTGGCCGCACTAACACCTTATACAATTGCAACATAACCTCCCTAGTCTTAAACTCCATCCCTCTAGCAATGAAGGACAAAATTCCATTTGCCTTCTTAATCACCTGTTGCACTTGTAAACCAACCTTCTGTGACTCATGCACTAGCACACCCAAGTCTCTCTGAACAGCGGCATGCTTTAATATTTTATCGTTTAAATAATAATCCCGTTTGCTGTTATTCCTACCAAAATGGATAACCTCACATTTGTCAACATTGTATTCCATCTGCCAGACCCGAGCCCATTCACTTAACCTATCCAAATCCCTCTGCAGACTTCCAGTATCCTCTGCACTTTTCGCTTTACCACTCATCTTAGTGTCATCTGCAAACTTGGACACATTGCCCTTGGTCCCCAACTCCAAATCATCTATGTAAATTGTGAACAATTGTGGGCCCAACACGGATCCCTGAGGGACACCACTAGCTACTGATTGCCAACCAGAGAAACACCCATTTATCCCAACTCTTTGCTTTCTATTAATTAACCAATCCTCTATCCATGCTACTACTTTACCCTTAATGCCATGCATCTTTATCTTATGCAGCAACCTTTTGTGTGGCACCTTGTCAAAGGCTTTCTGGAAATCCAGATATACCACATCCATCGGCTCCCCGTTATCTACTGCACTGGTAATGTCCTCAAAAAATTCCACTAAATTAGTTAGGCATGACCTGCCTTTTACGAACCCATGCTGCGTCTGCCCAATGGGACAATTTCTATCCAGATGCCTCGCAATTTCTTCCTTGATGATAGATTCCAGCATCTTCCCTATTACCCAAGTTAAACTCACTGGCCTATAATTTCCTGCTTTCTGCCTACCTCCTTTTTTAAACAGTGGCGTCACGTTTGCTAATTTCCAATCCACCGGGACCACCCCAGAGTCTAGTGAATTTCGGTAAATTATCACTAGTGCATCTGCAATTTCCCTAGCCATCTCTTTTAGCACTCTGGGATGCATTCCATCAGGGCCAGGAGACTTGTCTACCTTTAGCCCCATTAGCTTGCCCATCACTCCCTCCTTAGTGATAACAATCCTCTCAAGGTCCTCACCTGTCATAGCCTCATTTCTATCAGTCGCTGGCATGTTATTTTTGTCTTCCACTGTGAAGACCGACCCAAAAAACCTGTTCAGTTCCTCAGCCATTTCCTCATTTCCCATTATTAAAACTCCCTTCTCATCCTCTAAAGGACCAATATTTACCTTAGCCACTCTTTTTTGTCTTATATATTTGTAAAAACTTTTACTGTCTGTTTTTATATTCTGAGCAAGTTTACTCTCATACTCTATCTTACTCTTCTTTATAGCTTTTTTAGTAGCTTTCTGTTGCCCCCTAAAGATTTCCCAGTCCTCTAATCTCCCAGCAATCTTTGCCACTTTATATGCTTTTTCCTTCAATTTGATACTCTCCCTTATTTCCTTAGATATCCACGGTCGATTTTCCCTCTTTCTTCTATCCTTCCTTTTTGTTGGTATAAACCTTTGCTGAGCACTGTGAAAAATCGCTTTGAAGGTTCTCCACTGTTCCTCAACTGTTCCACCATAAAGTCTTAGCTCCCAGTCTACCTTAGCTAGTTCTTCTCTCATCCCCTTGTAATCTCCTTTGTTTAAACACAAAACACTAGTATTTGATTTTACTTTCTCACCCTCCATCTGTATTTTAAATTCCACCATATTGTGATCGCTCCTTCCGAGAGGATCCCTAACTATGAGATCATGAATCAATCCTGTCTCATTACACAGGACAAGATCTAGGACCGCTTGTTCCCTCGTAGGTTCCATTACATACTGTTCTAGGAAACTATCGCGGATACATTCTATAAACTCCTCCTCACGGTTGCCTTGACCGACCTGGTTAAACCAATCGACATGTAGATTAAAATCCCCCATGATAACTGCTGTACCATTTCTACATGCATCAGTTATTTCTTTGTTTATTGCCTGCCCCACCATCTCGTTACTATTTGGTGGCCGATAGACTACTCCTATCAGTGACTTTTTCGCCTTACTATTCCTGATTTCCACCCAAATGGATTCAACCTTATCCTCCATAGCACCGATGTCATCCCTTACTATTGCCCGGATGTCATCCTTAAATAACAGAGCAACACCACCTCCCTTACCATCCACTCTGTCCTTCCGAATAGTTTGATACCCTCGGATATTTAACTCCCAGTCGTGACCATCCTTTAACCATGTTTCAGTAATGGCCACTAAATCATAGTCATTTACGATGATTTGTGCCACCAACTCATTTACTTTATTCCGAATACTACGAGCATTCAGGTAAAGTACACTTATGTTGGTTTTTTTGCCTCTGTTTTGAATCTTAACATCTCCAGTTTTATTCCTTTTGTTATTTCTGGGCCTATTCACTGTGCTCCCCTCAGTCACTGTACCTTGTACTGTCGCCCTTATGGATTTCTGACTATGTCTTCTCTGCCTTGCACTTTTCCCCTTACTTCCTTTTGTTTCTGTCCCTGTTTTACTACCTTCCAACTTCCAGCATTGGTTCCCATCCCCCTGCCACATTAGTTTAAACCCTCCCCAACAGCTCTAGAAAGCTCTAGGACATCGGTTCCAGTCCTGCCCAAGTGCAGACCGTCCGGTTTGTACTGGTCCCACCTCCCCCAGAACCGGTCCCAATGCCCCAGGAATTTGAATCCCTCCCTCTTGCACCATCTCTCAAGCCACGCATTCATCCTATCTATCCTGACATTCCTACTCTGACTAGCTCGTGGCACTGGTAGCAATCCTGAGATTACTACCTTTGAGGTCCTACTTTTTAGTTTAACTCCTAACTCCCTGAATTCCGCTTGTAGGACCTCATCCCGTTTTTTACCTATATCGTTGGTGCCTATGTGCACCACGACAGCTGGCTGTTCACCCTCCCCCCCCCCCCCCCAGAATGTCCTGCAGCCGCTCCGAGACATCCTTGACCCTTGCACCAGGGAGGCAACATACCATCCTGGAGTCTCGATTGCATCCACAGAACCACCTGTCTATTCCCCTTACGATCGAGTCCCCTATCACTATAGCCCTGCCATTTTTCTTCCTGCCCTGCTGTGCAGCAGAGCCAGCCACTGGTGCCATGAACCTGGCTGCTGCTGCCTTCCCCTGGTGAGCCATCTTCCTCAACAGTATCCAAAGCGGTATATCTGTTTTGCAGGGAGATGACCGCAGGGGACACCTGCACTGCCTTCCTACTCTTGCTCTTTCTTTTGGTCACCCATTTTCTATCTCCCTCAGTAACCTTCACCTGCGGTGTGACCAACTCGCTAAACGTGCTATCCACGACCTCCTCAGCATCGCGGATGCTCCAAAGTGAGTCCATCCGCAGCTCCAGAGCCGTCAAGCGGCCTAACAAGAGCTGCAACTGAACACACTTCTTGCACGTGAAGGAGCCAGGGACAGTGGACGTGTCCCTGAGCTCCCACATCGCACACGAGGAGCATGACACGGGTCTGGGATCTCCTGCCATGTCTTAAACCCTTGGTAAACTTAAACAACTAGAATCTCAAAATAAAAATAAATAAATTAGACAATGAAAAGAAAAAGAGAGACTACTTACCAGTCACTTACCAGGGTTAAAAAGCACCTCCTCACACTCTGCACCGAATTACCTCACTGCACCAAATTACCAAGTTTCAATCCCCACTCTGTATGAGTCTCACTCCGGATGAGTCTCCTGGAAAAGTACTCGCTGTACTGTGCTGTACTGTTCTGTGTTCTATGTTCTATTGAACTGACCACATTAGAGACAGCTAATTATTTGGTAGCCTCTTAAAACTGTTGGTAAAACTGTGAACTCTGCCCCCCCCACCCCGCCACCCCCCGCTTGACACTTAAACAGACCTTATCTGTCTTTCAAGAGTGTTTACATTTCCACCATGTTGTAAGGTGTTAAGTATAGTTTGGTAGGTCTTAAGGTATTTGTAGTCTCCATTCCTAGTAGTTATGTAAGGGACTTGTTACATTTTTGTTTCTCTTTTCAACTCCTGTCCCTGCAACATTGCAGACCGTGGTCAATTTTGTCAAACTGAAAACACCCCTGGTCTAATGTATGGGTCCAGATCTCCCCCTGATGCTCTGTGGCACAGCCCTTTATGCAATTTTGATGGACTTGGCAAGCAGCCAATCTGAAACTGTGGGACATCTTCTGTTCTTGTTTGGGATTGGACTAGCTTGTCAGAGAGTTGCTGGAAGATTCTGGAACAGAAGGCAGTCTGCATTTTGTGTCAGTTCTGTGCAGATTGAAAAGCAGCACACAATAAGATTCTCTCGCTCCCTCAGCTTTTGGGCACTTTGAGTGCTTCCAGCCAGCTTGGGGAAGTAACTACTGCCTTAAATGTCTCCAGCCAGATCGGTGACAGTGTAAAAGCTCTGCTTGAAAGGCCTGGTAATTTAAATTCCTCCAGCTAACCTGTGAAAGTGATCGATGACAGGAGCTGTGGGAAAATAGACATTTCTATCCTGATGATGAACTGTGAAACCAGTGCTCCGAATCCTCTCCTGTTGGATTATTCACAGGTTAGAATTGTCCAGACCTCAAGAGGGATAATTCTCAGTGTGAAGACTCTGATTGTTAAAAGTGGAAGTGAATTACCAGAGAGCATTCTACAGCCTGCAGGTTCCGGTTGAAGACAACCATTAGAAGATCGCTGGCTCCAAAGACCGCTACCTCGGCAGCAAAGAACCATCTCATACCTTTTAATCCCTGTTATTTTAATCCTTTCCCTACCCCCTAGCGTATGTTTTGTCTTGTGTGTGTCAGGATGGAGGATGGGCTGGGGTTTTGGGAATAGTTCGACTAGTAGACCATTATATGATTGTCTTTTACTCTTATTATAAATAAACAGTTTTTAATATTTCACTTATAAATCATGGTGTCTGTAGCTCATTGGAGCAGTCAAGGGTTAAAGATCTCTGGAAAATAGACAAACTATCGGTTAATTCACTTATGTTGGGACTGTGGGTCTATGGGGCTGGAATTCACTGCACACTCAGCCAGAGAGACTGACTGTGACCTGTTGAATGATCTATACACATCGGTACAATAAAGTTCTGAGTTAGGTGTGGTCTCCATGCTTGCTTCTACACACTGCTCTGTCCAACACTGCACTGACCCCGAGGTATGGGTCACGTGTTTCCTTACATCACTGGGCGAGTGGTCCTGTCCTCAGTCCCATGTTAGCACCATGCCAGGCCCTGGTGCCACACTCCATAACTTTGTAACTTACACATTGCGAGATAGGTTGTTGAGTACCAATTTCTAAAGACCCTGCTGAGTTCAGGTTTCACGCCTGTGTGATTCAAGCCCCTTCCCCCAGCAGGAACAATGGGGTTGGTGGAAATGGGAGTAGGATGTCCAGAAAAAGTTCCTGCCCACCGTTTCTAAAGACATCCAGGGCAAGGCTGGGCCAGCTGCACAGAACTCCAGTCCATGGTATCAGGGTCACTTCACAACCTCTCTCCTTCAGCAGCTGTGTGCTGTGTGGACAGACACTCACCATGAGGCTCACTCAGATCCTGGTGCTGATCCCTGATTCCAACCTCGACAGCTAACCTTTTTTTTTAAATTTTCCGCAGGAATGGACGTATACTCGAGATCAGCAGATTAGACAGAAGCAGCTCTGCCTCTCTGTGGCCAGCCTGTTCCCAGGATCGCAGGTTATTTTGACAGCGTGCAGCGATCGAGATGGTAAACAGGTAAAGTCACTCACTACCAGACTTCACTCAGGCTGTGGGACCTCTAACTGGCACGAGTCGAACCTCCAGACCGTGTGAGCCTGTGTACTCTGTGTGTGTGTGTGTGTGTGTGTGTGTGTGTGTGGACAGTGCATGTATATGGAGTGTGCATTCCTGTGTGGAGAGTGTGTTAATCCATGGAGACTGTGTACATTTGAACGGTGTGCACGTGCGTTCAGTGTGTGCAAAATAATCCACCTAATCAGTAGTCAGCACGTAATGTCCTCGAGGCCCTCAGGGAAAAGGAGACTGTGGAGGACGTTGGATGGTTCCCTGAGCAGATTGTCAGAATCATCTGGCAGAACGCCGCATCACCAGCACTGCCAAACAAGCACCAAGACCTCGCTTGGCTGGTGGTGAGCAGGGTCCTCCCTGTCAGATCCTTCATGTACACCCGAAGTCTCAGCACCGTTACACGCTGCCCTCAGAGTGGCTGTGGGGGAAATGAGACGGTCGCCCACCTCCTTGTGGAATGTGCCTTTACAAAGAAGGTCTGGATAGAGATGCAGTGGTATTTGTCCAGGTTCATCCTGAGCAGCTCTGTGACACAGGACTCTGTGCTCTACGGACTGTTTCCAGGGGACCCACACCGAAACAAACATCAACTGCTGCTGGAAGGTCATCAACTCGGTGAAAGACGCTCTTTGGTCTGCCCGAAACTTGCTGATCTTCCAGTGCAAAGAATTGTCCTCGACCGAGTGTTGCAGACTGGCACATTCCAAGGTCCAGGACTACGTGCTGAGGGACGCACTCAAGCTTGGGGCAGCTGCCGCCAAGGCACAATGGGGAAAGACCACTGTGTAAGGTCTGACCAGCAAATGTACGTGATATGATATCTTAATTATGGGTCCAACATGTGACATTTGACCTAAAATTTCAAAATTATCAAATTTGCTTAAAGATGGGTTTTTAAATTAGAGAAACAACTGACCTTTCAGAAATTTGTACAAATTTTGGTATCAGAAAGCATTCTGCCATTAATTGCATCACTTATAATGTGATGCAATTAATCTTTACACTTAAAATAAAACACCCTGCCTTATTTAATTATTCATTTTATTAGCTTTAAATAAATTGTATGGTTAAGGTACAGTATAATAAATATAAAACATTTGTATGATTAAAAAAGATTAACCAAAGCACAAATTATGGTTGTAAGCTTTAAAAAATATATTATAAACAGAGTTTACAACGTAAAGACTGGACACAAAAAAAATGGTTTCCCCATCCTACTTAAAACGCACACTGTGCCTTTGTAGCACGAGTGCAAAAGCTTCCTGGTTAATTTAAACAGTTTTAACATTTAAAAATAACACTAATCTACAAAAATAGTAAAGAATCTCTCAAGAAATCTTTAACTTACCTGTGATTCATTGATGATTTCCAAACCGCAGCGTAAACGGAAGAACAATGGTAAAACGCGGGACACAATGCGGTCTCATTCACAAATTTTAAAACTGTAGTAGTTCACGTGTTCTTACCTTGCGCACGTGGTAGGTCCATCCGGGTGCTGTGGAATCAGGTGATTTTTCCCTTTGTTAATTTCGCCGGTAGTGTCTTTGCCATGATCAAACATGGTAGACGTAAAGTTTTCTGGGACATCATTTAACATCATCAAAAAGGTAATTGCAATTTTTTTTGTTAAAAATGTGGGCTATATTTAATGTTTTATGTTGTAATGTGTGCTGCTAATGTATGTTTATTTTATACTGACAAGACTGACTTGCCAACGGAGTTTAAAAAAAAATTTACATAGCTTTTAAATTCGAGATCCAACGTAAATAACTGGGCACTAAAATTGACGAAATTTGCATTTTATTCCAGCACAAAAATGATAGACAACATTTAAAATAAGGAAATTTAATACTTTGCAGAATTAACCATTATTGATAAAATTGTGATAAACAGCAAAATCACTCAAATTCATTAATGAGAATGAATTATACAGCCTTAAGAACAAAGAGAGTTTCCATGTCTCTAAAAAAAATGTGAAAATGTGGGGGACACGAATGATTAAGTTATAAATTTGAATAAAATCATCTTCTGTTTTTCTTTGACCCGAGTACATTTGAATACCCAAGTATAATCCTCATAATAAAATTAATTTGGGTGGTGTGTGTGTACATGAATTTAGCATAAAATATGCATGAAATGTGAATACCCTTTAAAACCACTCGGTAACAGTGTAAAACCCCTCGGCCCGGGTCTTCAATACCACAATGTATAAAAGAAACATGACAATGTAAATATTTAAGAAAGAATTGTAACGTAAAGAGGGATATGTGTGTAATGTCATCCCAATTGAATGGAAGAAAGACAAGGGAATGTGTAACTTTGATGGAAATGTACAGTCAAGACAATTCGAAATGTTCTGTAATGTTTATTATGAATTTTATGAATAAAGTATATTTTTTGGAAAAAAAAGTAATAATCCACCTAATCTTTGACTTTCTTGTACATTCTTTGCTCCACACAGCGCTGGCAGAGAGCCGGGTCCCGTATCGAGCACCAGGTGTCTCGTTACTGTCTAGACAGTGAGCTGTCAGGTGACGAAGCCAACAGTATGAAAATCCTGGTGATCAACCCGTGTGAGAAAAAAGTACTCAGTCAGCGCTGGGACATGGCCTAGGGCCTATGGGAACTGAGCTTCAACCAATCGTGAAAGGAAACTGGAGAACCTGTGGGATTAAAAATTGTTTCCAGTTCCAAGAGACACAGATTGAAAACCAACCAAAGTCCTTTTCCAACTTTATGGCCTAAAAAAGGCTTGTGACCTTTGCCTCTTGTGAACTTATGTTTGTGACAACGAAGGCTTGACACTTAGGCCTCATAGTTGTAAGCCTCAACTCCGTTGCCATGACTGCTGACCTGGATATAGATTTATCACGATGGATAAATTTAGCAACCTCTTGAATAATTTAATTTAGTTTGGAGAATGAAAAACAATATCCTATTCTGTTTGCGGCGCCGGCTCCAGAAGGGATTTTCTGTGTGTCTGACGAGGATATAGTCTGAGCCACACCTGCCCAGCTTGTGGGCAATGAATGCTACCTGGAGCAGGACAAATGTTTCACCTGCTCCCCAGTGCACTCGTAGGCGAATCAACTTTTCAGAGTGAGGGGTTATTGGGGAGGGGAGGGGAGAGGAGCAGAACAGAGGGTAGTGTCAGAACAACGACCGTATTCTCTATTCACCACGAGCGCTGATTCGCGGACGATTTTGCTATTTGCACATTCCTCGCACCAAAACGCAGAAGGTAAAAACAGTAAAATGAGGAAGTCAGAATACTGGTCCGAACTGGTCTTGTATACTCTAAAATATAATTCCAATAAAACGGGAAAGTAAGAATACTGGTCCGAACTGTTTTTCCCTTTTTGCTAAATGTATTTTATGACAAGCATGTATCAAAACAGGTTACAGTGAATAAACACCCCGGGAAACATACTTCCCAACAATCGACTATACAGCGTGGACAGACTTTCCCCCCTTTTTCACCCCCCCCCCCCCCCCCCCCCCCCCCGAACAGCTCCTCAAACACGGTCACAAACATCCTCCTCAAACCCCCCCCTGCTGAGCCCCTTAATTCATACTTTATCTTCTCTAATCTCAGGAAGTCACACAGCTCACCCAACCATGCTGCTACCCCCGGTGGCGATGCTGACCGCCACTCCGCTAAAATTCGCTGCCGTGCAATCAGAGAGGTGAAGGCCAAGACATCGGCCGTCCCCCTCTCCATGAGCTCCGGCTTCTCTGAGACCCCAAATATCACCAAAGGTTCCGGGTCCACTCCCTCCTCCACTATCCTGGCTAAGACCGCAAACACTCTCGCCCAGAAACTTCCCAATTTATCGCAACCCCAAAACATGTGCGTGTGATTCGCTGGACACCGCCCACACCTCACACTCATCTGCTACCCCCTGAAAGAACCCACTCATTCTCACCCTAGTCATATGCACCCTGTGCATCACCTTAAACTGTATCAGGCTCATCCTTGCACAGGAGGAGGTCCCGTTTACCCTTCGCAGTGCCTCACTCCATACTCCACAATTGATCTCCATTCCCAACCCCGCTTCCCATTTCTCCTTGATCTGCAGCACCCGCTCGCCTCCCTGCTCCCCCAGCCACTTGTACACATCCCCAATTCTTCCCTCCCATTCCACATCCGGAAGCAGCAGTCGCTCCAGCAGCGTGTATCCTGGCAACCGAGGGAACCCCCTCCAGATCTTTTGCGCAAAGTCCCTAACTTGCAGATACCTGAACTCACTCTCCCTCGGCAGCTCTACCCTCTCCCTTAGCTCCTCCTGACTGGCGAACCCTTCCTCCAAATACAGATACCTCACCTTGACCAGCCCCAATTCCCTCCACCTCCTGTATACACTATCAAACCCATGATTCTCACACAGTAGCGTTAGCACCGACATCCCTTCCACCCTAAAATGTCTCCTCAACTGATTCCATATCTTTGCCGTGGACTGCATCACCGGGCTCCCTGAATACCTATTCGGAGCCATTGGCAAAGCTGCCGTCACCGTAGCCATCAAACTAGACCCTTTACAAGATTCCTGGTTCATCCTAACCCACTCCACCCCTTATCCTTCCCACCATCGCCGCACCTTATCTACATTCACCGCCCAATAATAATGAGGCAAGTTCTGCAACGCCAAACCCCCCTGCCGACTCTGCCTCTGTAGCAGGGTCCTCCCCACCCTCGGCACCATCCCCGCCCATATGTTAAGTTCAGTGCATCCCACCTCTGAAGATGCTCCCTGACCTCCTCCACCAACTTCGTTAAGAACATAAGAACTAGGAGCAGGAGTAGGCCATCTGGCCCCTCGAGCCTGCTCCACTAGTCAATGAGATCATGGCTGATCTTTTGTGGACTCAGCTCCACTTTCCGGCCCGATCACCGTAACCCTTTATTCCTTTATTGTTCAAAAAACTATTGATCTTTATCTTGAAAACATTTAATGAAGGAGCCTCAATTGCTTCACTGGGCAAGGAATTCCATAGATTCACAATCCTTTGGGTGAAGAAGTTCCTCCTAAACTCAGTCCTAAATCTACTTCCCCTTATTTTGAGGCTATGTCCCCTAGTTCTGCTTTCACCCGCCAGTGGAAACAACCTGCCCGCATCTATCCTATCTATTCCCTTCATAATTTTAAATGTTTCTATAAGATCCCCCCTCATCCTTCTAAATTCCAACAAGTACAGTCCCAGTCTACTCAACCTCTCCTCGTAATCCAACACCTTCAGCTCTGGGATTAACCTAGTGAATCTCCTCTGCACACCCTCCAGCGCCAGTACGTCCTTTCTCAAGTAAGGAGACCAAAACTGAACACCATACTCCAGGTGTGGCCTCACTAACACCTAACAATTGCAGCATAACCTCCCTAGTCTTAAACTCCATCCCTCTAGCAATGAAGGACAAAACTCCATTTGCCTTCTTAATCACCTGTTGCACCTGTAAACCAACTTTTTGCGACTCATGCACTAGCACACCCAGGTCTCTCTGCACAGCAGCATGTTTTAATATTTTATCATTTAAATAATAATCCCTTTTACTGTTATTCAGACCAAAATGGATAATCTCACATTTGTCAACTTTGCATTCCATCTGCCAGACCCTAGCCCATTCACTTAACCTATCCAAATCCTTCTGCAGACTTCCAGTATCCTCTGCACTTTTCGCTTTACCACTCATCTTAGTGTCATCTGCAAACTTGGACACATTGCCCTTGGTCCCCAACTCCAAATCATCAATGTAAATTGTGAACAATTGTGGGCCCAACACGGATCCCTGAGGGACACCACTAGCTACTGATTGCCAACCAGAGAAACCCCCATTTAACCCAACTCTTTGCTTTCTATTAATTAACCAATCCTCTATCCATGCTACTACTTTACCCTTAATGCCATGCATCTTTATCTTATGCAGCAACCTTTTGTGTCGCACCTTGTCAAAGGCTTTTTGGAAATCTAAAGAGACCAAATCCATTGGCTTCCCGTTATCTACCCAAACCTTCCCAAACCACAAACAACAACCGCCACAGATTTTCCCTTTGAGGGATTCTCCTGCTGGGGGATATCAGGACTCAGACAGGGGGCAAAATTCTCCAACACCCTACAGGACTCCGGGACCAGCGAAAATCCCACCCCCGCCGTGGCCGGAATTCTCTGCCACACGAGAATTGGCGGGGGCGGGAATCGCGCTGCGGCAATCGGCGTGCCCTCCGCGCCGATCGGCGAGCCCCCTGCGGTGATTCTCCGGCCCACGATGGGCCGAAGTCCCGCTGCTGAGAGGCCTCTCGCGCCGCCGTGGTTTCAACCACCTCTGGTGGCGGCAGGATTGGCAGCGCGAGCTGGCCTCCGGGGTCCTGGGGGGGGGGGGCAATCAGACCCCGGGGGGTGTCCCCACAGTGGCCAGGCCCGCGATTGGGGCCCACTGATCGGCGGGCAGGCCAGTGTCATGGGGGCACTCTTTTTCTTCCGCCGCCGCCACGGCCTCCACCATGGCGGAGGCGGAAGAGAACACCTCTACTGCGCATGCGCCGGTGGTGATTTCAGCGGCAGCTGGCGCACCGGCGCATGCGCGAACCGGCGAAGGCCTTTCGGGCAGCCCTGACGCCGGCCGGCGGGCATTAAAGGCCGTTGGCACCGGTTTTGCCGCCAGTCGGCGTGGCGCCAACCACTCCGGCGCGGGCCTAGCCCCCAAAGGTGCCGGAGTGGTTGGCGCCACTCCACTACACCGGGACCCTCCTCCCCGCCCGGCAGGGGAGAATCCCGGCCAGGATCTGCATTTGCAGAGAATGTGAATCATAGGAAAACACCAATACCTCCACTCCAATATTAACAGTCCACGTCTATTCATCAGGTAGGATCTAAACAGAGGCCTCTTAGTGATCCTGATCCAAACAGAGGCCCCTCAGTGATCCTGATCCAAACAGAGACCTCTTAGTGATCCTGATCCAAACAGAGGCCTCTTAGTGATCCTGATCCAAACAGAGGCCCCTCAGACATCCTGATCCAAACAGAGGCCTCTTAGTGATCCTGATCCAAAGAGAGGCCTCTTAGTGATCCTGATCCAAACAGAGGCCCCTCAGGGATCCTGATCCAAACAGAGGCCTCTCAGTGATCCTGATCCAAACAGAGGCCCCTCAGGGATCCTGATCCAAACAGAGGCCCCTCAGGGATCCTGATCCAAACAGAGGCCCCTCAGGGATCCTGATCCGAACAGAGGCCCCCCAGGGATCCTGATCCAAACAGAGGCCCCTCAGACATCCTGATCCAAACATAGGCCCCTCAGACATCCTGATCCGAACAGAGGCCCCTCAGGGATCCTGATCCAAACAGAGGCCCCTCAGTGGTCCTGATCCAAACAGAGGCCCCTCAGGGATCCTGATCCAAACAGAGGCCCCTCAGACATCCTGATCCAGACAGAGGCCCCTCAGGGATCCTGATCCAAACAGAGGCCCCTCATGGATCCTGATCCAAACAGAGGCCCCTCGGGGATCCTGATCCAGACAGAGGCCCCTCAGTGATCCTGATCCAAACAGAGGCCCCTCAGTGATCCTGATCCAAACAGAGGCCCCTCAGACATCCTGATCCAGACAGAGGCCCCTCAGGGATCCTGATCCAAACAGAGGCCCCTCAGACATCCTGATCCAAACAGAGGCCCCTCGGGGATCCTGATCCAGACAGAGGTCCCTCAGATATCCTGATCCAAACAGAGGCCCCTCAGTGATCCTGATCCAAACAGAGGCCCCTCAGGGATCCTGATCCAAGCAGAGGCCTCTTAGTGATCCTGATCCAAACAGAGGCCCCTCAGACATCCTGATCCAAACAGAGGCCTCTTAGTGATCCTGATCCAAACAGAGGCCTCTTAGTGATCCTGATCCAAACAGAGGCCTCTTAGTGATCCTGATTCAAACAGAGGCCCCTCAGGGATCCTGATCCAAACAGAGGCCCCTCAGACATCCTGATCCGAACAGAGGCCCCTCAGGGATCCTGATCCAAACAGAGGCCCCTCAGTGGTCCTGATCCAGACAGAGGCCCCTCAGGGATCCTGATCCAAACAGAGGCCCCTCAGGGATCCTGATCCAGACAGAGGCCCCTCAGTGATCCTGATCCAAACAGAGGCCCCTCAGACATCCTGATCCAAACAGAGGCCCCTCGGGGATCCTGATCCAGACAGAGGCCCCTCAGACATCCTGATCCAAACAGAGGCCCCTCAGACATCCTGATCCAAACAGAGGCCCATCAGTGATCCTGATCCAAACAGAGGTCCCTCAGACATCCTGATCCAAACAGAGGCCCCTCAGTGATCCTGATCCAAACAGAGGCCCCTCAGGGATCCTGATCCAAACAGAGGCCTCTTAGTGATCCTGATCCAAACAGAGGCCTCTTAGTGATCCTGATCCAAACAGAGGCCCCTCAGACATCCTGATCCAAACAGAGGCCTCTTAGTGATCCTGATCCAAACAGAGGCCTCTTAGTGATCCTGATCCAAACAGAGGCCTCTTAGTGATTCTGATCCAAACAGAGGCCCCTCAGGGATCCTGATCCAAACAGAGGCCCCTCAGACATCCTGATCCAAACAGAGGCCCCTCAGGGATCCTGATCCAAACAGAGGCCCCTCAGACATCCTGATCCAGACAGAGGCCCCTCAGGGGTCCTGATCCAAACAGAGGCCCCTCGGGGATCCTGATCCAAACAGAGGCCCCTCGGGGATCCTGATCCAGACAGAGGCCCCTCGGGGATCCTGATCCAGACAGAGGCCCCTCAGTGATCCTGATCCAAACAGAGGCCCCTCAGACATCCTGATCCAAACAGAGGCCCCTCGGGGATCCTGATCCAGACAGAGGCCCCTCAGACATCCTGATCCAAACAGAGGCCCCTCAGTAATCCTGATCCAAACAGAGGCCCATCAGTGATCCTGATCCAAACAGAGGTCCCTCAGACATCCTGATCCAAACAGAGGCCTCTCAGTGATCCTGATCCAACCAGAGGCCCCTCAGACATCCTGATCCAGACAGAGGCCCCTCAGTGATCCTGATCCAAACAGAGGCCCCTCAGGGATCCTGATCCAAACAGAGGCCCCTCAGGGATCCTGATCCAAACAGAGGCCCCTCGGGGATCCTGATCCAGACAGAGGCCCCTCAGTGATCCTGATCCAAACAGAGGCCCCTCAGACATCCTGATCCAAACAGAGGCCCCTCAGACATCCTGATCCAAACAGAGGCCCCTCAGACATCCTAATCCAAACAGAGGCCCCTCAGGGATCCTGATCCAAACAGAGGCCCCTCAGACATCCTGATCCAAACAGAGGCCTCTTAGTGATCCTGATCCAAACAGAGGCCTCTTAGTGATCCTGATCCAAACAGAGGCCCCTCAGGGATCCTGATCCAAACAGAGGTCCCTCAGACATCCTGATCCAAACAGAGGCCCCTCAGGGATCCTGATCCAAACAGAGGCCCCTCAGACATCCTGATGCAAACAGAGGCCCCTCAGTGATCCTGATCCAAACAGAGGCCCCTCAGTGATCCTGATCCAGACAGAGGCCCCTCAGACATCCTGATCCAGACAGAGGCCCCTCAGACATCCTGATCCAGACAGAGGCCCCTCAGGGATCCTGATCCAAACAGAGGCCCCTCAGGGATCCTGATCCAAACAGAGGCCCCTCAGTGATCCTGATCCAAACAGAGGCCCCTCAGGGATCCTGATCCAAACAGAGGCCCCTCGGGGATCCTGATCCAGACAGAGGCCCCTCGGGGATCCTGATCCAGACAGAGGCCCCTCGGTGATCCTGATCCAAACAGAGGCCCCTCAGTGATCCTGATCCAAACAGAGGCCCCTCAGACATCCTGATCCAAACAGAGGCCCCTCAGTGTTCCTGATCCAAACAGAGGCCTCTTAGTGATCCTGATCCAAACAGAGGCCTCTTAGTGATCCTGATCCAAACAGAGGCCGCTCAGGGATCTTGATCCAGTCAGAGGCCCCTCAGACATCCTGATCCAAACAGAGGCCCCTCGGGGATCCTGATCCAAACAGAGGCCCCTCGGGGATCCTGATCCAAACAGAGGCCCCTCGGGGATCCTGATCCAAACAGAGGCCCCTCGGGGATCCTGATCCAAACAGAGGCTCCTCAGGGATCCTGATCCAAACAGAGGCCCCTCAGACATCCTGATCCAAACAGAGGCCCCTCAGACATCCTGATCCAAACAGAGGCCCCTCAGACATCCTGATCCAAACAGAGGCCCCTCAGACATCCTGATCCAAACAGAGGCCCCTCAGACATCCTGATCCAAACAGAGGCCCCTCAGGGATCCTGATCCAAACAGAGGCCCCTCAGTGATCCTGATCCAAACAGAGGCCCCTCAGACATCCTGATCCAAACAGAGGCCCCTCAGACATCCTGATCCAGACAGAGGCCCCTCAGTGATCCTGATCTAAACAGAGGCCCCTCGGGGATCCTGATCCAAACAGAGGCCCCTCAGACATCCTGATCCAAACAGAGGCCCCTCAGTGATCCTGATCCAAACAGAGGCCCCTCAGACATCCTGATCCAAACAGAGGCCCCTCAGGGATCCTGATCCAAAAAGAGGCCTCTCAGTGATCCTGATCCAGACAGAGGCCCCTCAGTGATCCT
Source organism: Scyliorhinus canicula (assembly GCF_902713615.1). Lineage (NCBI taxonomy): Eukaryota > Metazoa > Chordata > Chondrichthyes > Carcharhiniformes > Scyliorhinidae > Scyliorhinus > Scyliorhinus canicula. Next base: position 14,364,462 of record NC_052151.1, on the reverse strand, counting down.
GATCCAGACAGAGGCCCCTCAGTGATCCTGATCTAAACAGAGGCCCCTCAGGGATCCTGATCCAAACAGAGGCCCCTCAGACATCCTGATCCAAACAGAGGCCCCTCAGTGATCCTGATCCAAACAGAGGCCCCTCAGACATCCTGATCCAAACAGAGGCCCCTCAGACATCCTGATCCAAAAAGAGGCCTCTCAGTGATCCTGATCCAGACAGAGGCCCTTCAGTGATCCTGATCCAAACAGAGGCCCCTCAGTGATCCTGATCCAGACAGAGGCCCCTCAGTGATCCTGATCCAGACAGAGGCCCCTCAGTGATCCTGATCCAAACAGAGGCCCCTCAGGGATTCTGATCCAGACAGAGGCCCCTCAGTGATCCTGATCCAAACAGAGGCCCCTCAGGGATCCTGATCCAAACAGAGGCCCCTCGGGGATCCTGATCCAGACAGAGGCCCCTCAGTGATCCTGATCCAAACAGAGGCCCCTCAGGGATTCTGATCCAGACAGAGGCCCCTCAGTGATCCTGATCCAGACAGAGGCCCCTCAGGGATCCTGAATAGACACAGTACAATATAAACACAGGATAATGAACTGACACATTACACTGTAATCACAGGGTAATGCAGTGACACAGTACAATATAAACACAGAACACTGAACTGACACCGTACAATAAAAAGTGTACAGAACTGACACAGTACAATATAAACACAGGATACTGAACTGACACAGTACAATATAACCACAGGATAATGAACTGACACAGAACAATATAACCACAGGATAATGAACTGACACAGTACAATATAAACACAGTATAATGAACTGACACAGTACAATATAAACACAGTATAATGAACTGACACAGTACAATATAACCACAGTATAATGAACTGACACAGAACAATATAACCACAGGATAATGAACTGACACAGAACAATATAACCACAGCATACTGAACTGACACAGTACAATATAAACACAGTATAATGAACTGACACAGAACAATATAACCACAGGATAATGAACTGACACAGTACAATATAAACACAGTATAATGAACTGACACAGTACAATATAAACACAGTATAATGAACTGACACAGTACAATATAAACACAGTATAATGAACTGACACAGAACAATATAACCACAGGATAATGAACTGACACAGAACAATATAACTACAGGATACTGAACTGACACAGAACAATATAACCACAGGATAATGAACTGACACAGAACAATATAACTACAGGATACTGAACTGACACAGAACAATATAAACACAGGATAATGAACTGACACAGTACAATGTTAACACAGGGTAATGAAGAGACACAGTGGAATATGAACACAGTACAATATAACCACAAGATAATGAACTGACACAGTGCACTGTAATCACAGGGTAATGCACTGACACAGTACAATATAAACACAGTACACTGAACTGACACAGTACAATATAAACACAAGATACTGAACTGACACAGCACAATAAAAACAGTGTACAGAACTGACACTGTACAATATAAACACAAGATACTGAACTGACATAGTACAATGTTAACACAGGTTAATGAACTGACACAGTACAATGTTAACACAGGGTAATGAAGAGACACAGTGGAATATGAACACAGGGTAATGAACTGACATAGTACAATGTTAACACAGGTTAATGAACTGACACAGTACAATATAAACACAGGATAATGAACAGACACAGTACAATATAACCACAGGATAATGAACTGACACAGTACAATACAAACACAGAACACAGAACTGACACAGTGCAATACAAACACAGGATACTGAAAGTGAAAGTCAAAATCGCTTGTTGTCACAAGTAGGCTTCAATTAAGTTACTGTGAAAAGCCCCTAGTCGCCAAATTCCGGCGCCAGTTCGGGGAGGCTGGTACGTGAATCAAACCGTGCTGCTGGCCTGCTTGATCTGCTTTAAAAGCCAGCGATTTGGCCCAGTGTGCTAAACCAGCCCCTATTTTAAGCCCACATTTTAAGCTGTGGGCGTGGCAAGGGCGTTGCCGATTAGGGGGGACCATAGGTTTGAGCCAGGGAAGTTGGACGGGAGGTTTCAGAGTACACAGTACAATATAACTACAGGATACTGAACTGACACAGTACAATATAACAGGATACTGAACTGACACAGTACAATATAACTACAGGATACTGAACTGACACAGTACAATATAACCACAGCATACTGAACTGACACAGTACAATATAACCACAGGATAATGAACAGACACAGTACAATGCCTCTTCATTATCCTGTGGTTGTATTGTACACTGTCAGTAATGAACTGACACAGTACAATATAACAACAGTAATGAACTGACACAGTACAATATAACAACAGGATAATGAACAGACACAGTACAATATAAACACAGCATACTGAACTGACACAGTAAAATATAACAACAGGATAATGAACAGACACAGTACAATATAACCACAGCATACTGAACTGACACAGTAAAATATAACAACAGGATAATGAACAGACACAGTACAATGTTAACACAGGGTAATGAACTGACACAGTACAATATAACCGCAGATAATGAACAGACACAGTACAATATAACCACAGCATACTGAACTGACACAGTAAAATATAACAACAGGATAATGAACAGACACAGTACAATGTTAACACAGGGTAATGAACTGACACAGTACAATATAACCACAGGATAATGAACTGACAGTGTACAATACAACCACAGGATAATGAAGAGGCACAGTACAATGTTAACACAGGGTAATGAACTGACACAGTACAATATAACCACAGGAAAATGAACTGACACAGGACAATATAACCACAGGATAATGAAGAGACACAGTGGAATATGAACACAGTACACTGAACTGACACAGTACAATATAAACGCAGTACAATATAACCACAAGATAATGAACTGACACATTACACTGTAATCACAGGGTAATGCACTGACACAGTACAATATAAACACAGTGCACAGACTGACACAATACAATACAAACACAGTACACTGAACTGACAGTACAATATTAACACAGTACACAGAACTGACACAATACAATATAAACACAAGATACTGAACTGACACAGCACAATAAAAACAGTGTACAGAACTGACACTGTACAATATAAACACAAGATACTGAACTGACATAGCACAATGTTAACACAGGTTAATGAACTGACACAGTACAATGTTAACACAGGGTAATGAACAGACACAGTACAATGTTAACACAGGATAATGAACAGACACAGTACAATGTTAACACAGGATAATGAACAGACACAGTACAATATAAACACAAGATACTGAACTGACATAGTACAATGTTAACACAGGATAATGAACTGACACAGTACAATGTTAACACAGGATAATGAACAGACACAGTACAATGTTAACACAGGTTAATGAACTGACACAGTACAATGTTAACACAGGTTAATGAACTGACACAGTACAATGTTAACACAGGATAATGAACAGACACAGTACAATGTTAACACAGGATAATGAACAGACACAGTACAATATAAACACAGGATAATGAACAGACAGTACAATATAACCACAGGATAATGAACTAGACACAGTACAATGTTAACACAGGGTAATGAACTGACACAGTACAATACAACCACAGGATAATGAACTGGCACAGTACAATATAACCACAGGATAATGAACAGACACAGTACAATATAACCACAGCATACTGAACTGACACAGTACAATATAACCACAGCATACTGAACTGACACAGTACAATATAACCACAGGATAATGAAGAGACACAGTACAATATAACAACAGGATAATGAACTGACACAGTACAATATAACCACAGGATAATGAACAGACACAGTACAATATAACCACAGGATAATGAAGAGACACAGTACAATATAACAACAGGATAATGAACTGACACAGTACAATATAACCACAGGATAATGAACTGACACAGTACAATATAACTACAGGATACTGAACTGACACAGTACAATATAACCACAGCATACTGAACTGACACAGTACAATATAACTACAGGATACTGAACTGACACAGTACAATATAACCACAGGATACTGAACTGACACAGTACAATATAACTACAGGATACTGAACTGACACAGTACAATATAACCACAGGATACTGAACTGACACAGTACAATATAACCACAGGATACTGAACTGACACAGTACAATATAACCACAGGATAATGAACTAACACAGTACAATATAACCACAGCATACTGAACTGACACAGTACAATATAACCACAGGATAATGAACTAACACAGTACAATAACACAGCATACTGAACTGACACAGTACAATATAACCACAGGATAATGAACTGACACAGTACAATATAACCACAGCATACTGAACTGACACAGTACAATATAACCACAGGATAATGAACTGACACAGAACAATATAACCACAGGATAATGAAGAGACACAGTGGAATATGAACACAGTACACTGAACTGACACAGTACAATATAAACGCAGTACAATATAACCACAAGATAATGAATTGACACATTACACTGTAATCACAGGGTAATGCACTGACACAGTACAATATAAACACAGTACACTGAACTGACACAATACAATACAAACACAGTACACTGAACTGACACAGCACAATAAAAACAGTGTACAGAACTGACGCTGTACAATATAAACACAAGATACTGAACTGACACAGTACAATGTTAACACAGGTTAATGAACTGACACAGTACAATGTTAACACAGGATAATGAACAGACACAGTACAATGTTAACACAGGATAATGAACAGACACAGTACAATATAAACACAGGATAATGAACAGACAGTACAATATAACCACAGGATAATGAACTGACACAGTACAATATAAACACAGAACACTGAACTGACACAGTACAATATTAACACAGCACAGTGAACTGACACAGTACAATAAAAACACAGGATACTGAAAGTGAAAGTCAAAATCGCTTATTGTCACAAGTAGGCTTCAATTAAGTTACTGTGAAAAGCCCCTAGTCGCCACATTCCGGTGCCTGTTCGGGGAGGCTGGTACGGGAATCAAACCGTGCTGCTGGCCTGCTTGATTTGCTTTAAAAGCCAGCGATTTAGCCCAGTGTGCTAAACCAGCCCCTATTTTAAGCCCACATTTTAAGCTGTGGGCGGGGCAAGGGAGTTGCCGATTAGTGGGGACCATAGATTTGAGCCAGGGAAGTTGGATGGGAGGTTTCAGTGTACACAGTACAATATAACTACAGGATACTGAACTGACACAGTACAATATAACCAAAGCATACTGAACTGACACAGTACAATATAACCACAGCATACTGAACTGACACAGTACAATATAACCACAGCATACTGAACTGACACAGTACAATATAACCACAGGATAATGAACAGACACAGTACAATATAACCACAGGATAATGAACAGACACAGTACAATGTCAACACAGGGTAATGAACTGACACAGTACAATATAACCACAGGATAATGAACTGACAGTGTACAATATAACCACAGGATAATGAACAGACACAGTACAATATAACCACAGGATAATGAACAGACACAGTACAATGTTAACACAGGGTAATGAACTGACACAGTACAATATAACCACAGGATAATGGACTGACACCATAGAATATAAACACAAGATACTGAACTGACACAGTACAATGTTAACACAGGATAATGAACAGACGCAGTACAATATAACCGCAGATAATGAACAGACACAGTACAATATAACCACAGGATAATGAACTGACACAGTACAATATAACCACAGGATAATGAACAGACACAGTACAATATTACCACAGGATAATGAACTGACACAGTACAATGTTAACACAGGATAATGAACTGACACTGTACAATATAAACACAGTATACTGAACTGACACAGTACAATATAACCACAGGATAATGAAATGAAAATCGCTTATTGTCACGAGTAGGCTTCAATGAAGTTACTGTGAAAAGCCCCTAGTCGCAACATTCCGGTGCCTATCTGGGGAGGCTGGTACGGGAATCGAACCGTGCTGCTGGCCTGCTTGGTCTGCTTTAAAAGCCAGCGATTTAGCTCAGTGAGCTAAACCAGACACAGTACTATGTTAACAGACACAGTACAATGTTAACACAGGGTAATGAACTGACGCAGTACAATATAAACACAGGATAATGAACTGATGCAGTACAATATAAACACAGTATAATGAACAGACACAGTACAATATAACAGGATAATGAACTGACGCAGTACAATATAAACACAGGATAATGAACTGACACAGTACAATATAACCACAGGATAATGAACTGACACAGTACAATATAACCACAGTATACTGAACTGACACAGTACAATATAAACACAGGATAATGAACTGACACAGTACAATATAACAACAGGATAATGAACTGACACAGTACAATAACACAGCATACTGAACTGACACAGTACAATATAAACACTGGATAATGAACAGACACAGTACAATATAACAACAGGGTAATGAACAGACACAGTACAATATAAACACAGTATAATGAACTGACACAGTACAATATAAACACAAGATAATGATCTGACACAGTACAATATAAACACAGTATAATGAACTGACGCAGTACAATATTAACACAGTATAATAAACTGACACAGTACAATATAAACACAGGATAATGAACTAACACAGTACAATATAAACACAGAATAATGAACTGACACAGTACAATATAAACACAGGATAATGAACTGACACAGTACAATATAAACACAGAACACTGAACTGACACAGTACAATATAAACACAGTATACTGAACTGACACAGTACAATATAAACACAGGATAATGAACTGACACAGTACAATATTAACACAGCACAGTGAACTGACACAGTACAATATAAACACAGGATACTGAAAGTGAAAATGAAAGTCAAAATCGCTTATTGTCACAAGTAGGCTTCAATTAAGTTACTGTGAAAAGCACCTAGTCACCACATTCCGGCGCCTGTTCGGGGAGGCTGGTACGGGAATCAAACCGTGCTGCTGGCCTGCTTGGTCTGCTTTAAAAGCCAGCGATTTAGCCCAGTGTGCTAAACCAGCCCCTATTTTAAGCCCACAGTTTAAGCTGTGGGCGGGGTTAAGGGAGTTGCCGATTAGGGGGGACCATAGGTTTGAGCCAGGGAAGTTGGACGGGAGGTTTCAGAGTACACAGTACAATATAACTACAGGATACTGAACTGACACAGTACAATATAACCACAGGATACTGAACTGACACAGTACAATATAACTACAGGATACTGAACTGACACAGTACAATATAACCACAGCATACTGAACTGACACAGTACAATATAACAACAGCATACTGAACTGACACAGTACAATATAACCACAGCATACTGAACTGACACAGTACAATATAACTACAGGATACTGAACTGACACAGTACAATATAACTACAGGATACTGAACTGACACAGTACAATATAACTACAGGATACTGAACTGACACAGTACAATATAACTACAGCATACTGAACTGACACAGTACAATATAACTACAGGATACTGAACTGACACAGTACAATATAACAACAGCATACTGAACTGACACAGTACAATATAACCACAGCATACTGAACTGACACAGTACAATATAACTACAGGATACTGAACTGACACAGTACAATATAACTACAGGATACTGAACTGACACAGTACAATATAACTACAGGATACTGAACTGACACAGTACAATATAACTACAGCATACTGAACTGACACAGTACAATATAACCACAGCATACTGAACTGATACAGTACAATATAACTACAGGATACTGAACTGACACAGTACAATATAACTACAGCATACTGAACTGACACAGTACAATATAACCACAGCATACTGAACTGACACAGTACAATATAACCACAGTATACTGAACTGACACAGTATAATATAACTACAGGATACTGAACTGACACAGTACAATATAACTACAGCATACTGAACTGACACAGTACAATATAACCACAGCATACTGAACTGACACAGTACAATATAACCACAGGTTAATGAACTGACACAGTACAATGTCAACACAGGATACTGAACTGACACAGTACAATATAACCACAGCATACTGAACTGACACAGTGCAATATAACTACAGGATACTGAACTGACACAGTACAATATAACAACAGCATACTGAACTGACACAGTACAATATAACCACAGGATAATGAACAGACACAGTACAATATAACCACAGCATACTGAACTGACACAGTACAATATAACCACAGCATACTGAACTGACACAGTACAATATAACCACAGGATACTGAACTGACACAGTACAATGTCAACACAGGGTAATGAACAGACACAGTACAATATAACCACAGCATACTGAACTGACACAGTAGAATATAACCACAGGATACTGAACTGACACAGTACAATATAACCACAGGATAATGAACTAACACAGTACAATATAACCACAGCATACTGAACTGACACAGTACAATATAACCACAGCATACTGAACTGACACAGTACAATATAACCACAGCATACTGAACTGACACAGTACAATATAACTACAGGATACTGAACTGACACAGTACAATATAACCACAGGATAATGAACTGACACAGTACAATATAACCACAGGATAATGAACTGACACAGTACAATAACACAGCATACTGAACTGACACAGTACAATATAACCACAGGATAATGAACTCACACAGTACAATAACACAGCATACTGAACTGACACAGTACAATATAACCACAGGATAATGAACTGACACAGTACAATATAACCACAGCATACTGAACTGACACAGTACAATATAACCACAGCATACTGAACTGACACAGTACAATCTCACCACAGGATAATGAACAGACACAATGCAATATAACCACAGCATACTGAACTGACACAGTACAATATCACCACAGGATAATGAACAGACACAATACAATATAACCACAGCATACTGAACTGACACAGTACAATGTTAACACAGGGTAATGAACTGACACAGTACTATATAACCACAGCATACTGAACTGATACAGTACAATATAACTACAGGATAATGAACAGACACAGTACAATATAACCACAGGATAATGAACTGACACAGTACAATATAACCACAGCATACTGAACTGACACAGTACAATATAACTACAGGATACTGAACTGACACAGTACAATGTTAACACAGGATAATGAACTGACACAGTACAATATAACCACAGCATACTGAACTGACACAGTACAATATAACCACAGCATACTGAACTGACACAGTACAATATAACTACAGGATACTGAACTGACACAGTACAATATCACCACAGGATACTGAACTGACACAGTACAATATAACCACAGCATACTGAACTGACACAGTACAATATAACTACAGGATACTGAACTGACACAGTACAATATCACCACAGGATACTGAACTGACACAGTACAATATAACCACAGGATACTGAACTGACACAGTACAATATAACCACAGGATAATGAACTCACACAGTACAATAACACAGCATACTGAACTGACACAGTACAATATAACCACAGGATAATGAACTGACACAGTACAATATAACCACAGCATACTGAACTGACACAGTACAATATAACCACAGCATACTGAACTGACACAGTACAATATAACTACAGGATACTGAACTGACACAGTATAATATAACCACAGCATACTGAACTGACACAGTACAATATAACCACAGCATACTGAACTGACACAGTACAATCTCACCACAGGATAATGAACAGACACAATGCAATATAACCACAGCATACTGAACTGACACAGTACAATGTTAACACAGGGTAATGAACTGACACAGTACAATATAACCACAGCATACTGAACTGATACAGTACAATATAACTACAGGATAATGAACAGACACAGTACAATATAACCACAGGATAATGAACAGACACAGTACAATATAACCACAGCATACTGAACTGACACAGTACAATATAACCACAGCATACTGAACTGACACAGTACAATATAACCACAGGATACTGAACTGACACAGTACAATGTCAACACAGGATAATGAACTGACACAGTACAATATAACTACAGGATAATGAACAGACACAGTACAATATAACTACAGGATACTGAACTGACACAGTACAATATAACCACAGCATACTGAACTGACACAGTACAATATAACCACAGGATACTGAACTGACACAGTACAATATAACTACAGGATACTGAACTGACACAGTACAATATAACCACAGGATACTGAACTGACACAGTACAATATAACCACAGCATACTGAACTGACACAGTACAATATAACCACAGCATACTGAACTGACACAGTACAATATAACTACAGGATACTGAACTGACACAGTACAATATAACCACAGGATAATGAACTGACACAGTACAATATAACCACAGGATAATGAACTCACACAGTACAATAACACAGCATACTGAACTGACACAGTACAATATAACCACAGGATAATGAACTGACACAGTACAATATAACCACAGCATACTGAACTGACACAGTACAATATCACCACAGGATAATGAACAGACACAATACAATATAACCACAGCATACTGAACTGACACAGTACAATGTTAACACAGGGCAATGAACTGACACAGTACAATATAACCACAGCATACTGAACTGATACAGTACAATATAACTACAGGATAATGAACAGACACAGTACAATATAACCACAGGATAATGAACTGACACAGTACAATATAACCACAGCATACTGAACTGACACAGTACAATATAACTACAGGATACTGAACTGACACAGTACAATATAACCACAGGATAATGAACTGACACAGTACAATAACACAGCATACTGAACTGACACAGTACAATATAACCACAGGATAATGAACTGACACAGTACAATAACACAGCATACTGAACTGACACAGTACAATATAACCACAGCATACTGAACTGACACAGTACAATATAACCACAGTATACTGAACTGACACAGTACAATATAACCACAGCATACTGAACTGACACAGTACAATATAACCACAGGATAATGAACTGACACAGTACAATATAACCACAGCATACTGAACTGACACAGTACAATATCACCACAGGATAATGAACAGACACAATACAATATAACCACAGCATACTGAACTGACACAGTATAATGTTAACACAGGGTAATGAACTGACACAGTACAATATAACCACAGCATACTGAACTGACACAGTACAATATAACTACAGGATAATGAACAGACACAGTACAATATAACCACAGGATAATGAACTGACACAGTACAATATAACCACAGCATACTGAACTGACACAATACAATATAACTACAGGATAATGAACAGACACAGTACAATATAACCACAGCATGCTGAACTGACACAATACAATATAACTACGGGATACTGAACTGACACAGTACAATGTTTTTTAAAAAAATAATTTTTAGTCAAATTTTCACATTTTCACAAAAAAGAAAACAATAACAGAAAATTCTAAGAACAACAAAAAACAGAACCCCCCCCCGCCGTAAATACAAAAGAGAAGCAATAAATTATCGCCCGTCATTGGCAAAAAACAGATATTCAACCCAAATCAAAACCCCCCCCCCGGGGTTGCTGCTGCTGCTGACCTTTTGTTTTTACCGTTCAGCCAGGAGATCTAGGAATGGTTGCCACCTCCTGAAAAATCCCTGCCCTGACCCCCTTTGGGCAAATTTCACCCTCTCCAATTTAATAAACCCCGCCATATCGTTGACCCAGGCCTCCACGCTTGGGGGCCTCGCATCCTTCCACTGAAGAAGAATCCTCCGCCGGGCTACTAGGGACGCAAAGGCCAGAACACCGGCCTCTTTCGCCTCCTGCACTCCCGGCTCCACCCCAACCCCAAATATTGCGAGTCCCCAGCCTGGATTGACCCTGGATCCTACCACCCTCAATACCGTGGTTGCCACCCCCTTCCAAAATTACCCCAGCGCTGGACATGCCCAGAACATATGTACATGGTTTGCTGGGCCCCCAGAGCACCTAATACATCTGTCCTCGCTCCCAAAAAACCGGCTCATCCTTGTCCCGGTCATATGAGCCCTATGCAGTACCTTAAACTGTATGAGGCTAAGCCTCGCACAAGAAGAGGAGGAGTCACCCTTTCCAGGGCGTCCGCCCACGTCCCCTCCTCACCCAGCTCCTCCTCCCATTTATCTTTCAGCACCTCCACCGAGGCCTTGTCTACCTCCTGCATCACCTGGTACGCTTCCGAGATCCTCCCCTCTCCAACCCATACCCCCGAGAGCACCCTGTCCTGGACCCCACGCGGTGGCAACTGAAGGAACCCCGCCACCTGCCGCCTGACAAACGCCCTTACTTGCATGTACCTAAAGGTGTTCCCCGGGGGGGAGCCTGAACTTCCCTTCCAGCTTACCCAGGCTCGCAAACTTCCCGTCAATGAACAGGTCCCCCAGTCTCCTGACACCTGCCCTGTGCCAACTCAGGAACCCGCCATCAATTTTCCCCGGAACAAACCGGTGGTTCCCCCCGTATCGGGGACCCCATCGAGGCCCCCACCTCCCCCCCCTGTGCCGCCTCCATTGCCCCCAAATCTTGAGGGTAGCTGCTACCACTGGGCTCGTGGTATACCTCGTTGGAGGGAGCGGCAGCGGCGCCGTTGCAAGCGCTTCCAGGCTCGTACCCACACAGGATGCCATCTCCAGCCTCTTCCATGCTGCCCCCTCCCCGTCCATTACCCACTTACGCACCATCGCTGCGTTGGCAACCCAATAGTACCCACAGAGGTTGGACAACGCCAGCCCCCCCCCCCATCTCTGCCCCGCTCCAAGAACACACGCCTCACCCTCTGAGTCCCGTGTGCCCACACAAACCCCGTAATGCTCCTGAAAAAGGCCTTCGGGATAAGGATGGGAAGGCACTGGAACAGGAACAGAAACCTCGGGAGCACCATCATCTTGACTGACTGCACCCTACCCGCCAGAGACAGCGGCAGCATGTCCCACCTCTTAAACTCCTCCATTTGCTCCACCAGCCTTGTGAGGTTTAGCTTATGCAAGGCCCCCCAGCTCCTGGCCACCTAAACCCCCAAGTACCTGAAGCTCCTCTCCGCCCTTTTCAGTGGGAGCCTCCCAATCCCCCCCTCCTGGTCCCCCGAGCGTATCACAAACAGCTCGCTTTTCCCAAAGTTAAGCTTATACCCTGAGAAATCCCCAAATTCCCGGAGAATCCCCATCACCACCGGCATTCCCCCCACCGGGTCCGCCACATACAACAATAGGTCATCCGCATAGAGCGACACTCGGTGCTCCTCCCCACCCCGGACCAGCCCCCTCCAATTCCACCCCCTCACATCCTCGTCCGCCAGCAGCCCCACCTCCAAGCGCCACAACGGGCGCTGGTCCCTCTCCTCCCCCAGCTCGAGGTCCACCCAATGCAGGGCATGGTCAGAAATGGCTATCGCTGAGTACTCAGCGACTACTACCCCCGCAATCAGCGCCCTACTCAAAACAAAGAAGCAGATCCGGGAGTAGGCCTTATGCACATGGGAGAAGTATGAAAATTCCCTGGCCCTCGGCCTCGTGAAACTCCAAGGATCCACCCCTCCCATCTGGTCCATAAACCCCCTCAGCACCTTAGCCGCCGCGGGCCTCCTGCCCGTCCTGGAACTGGATCGATCCAGTGGTGGATCCAGCACCGTGTTGAAATCCCCCCCCCCCCCCCCCCCCTCCCCATTATCAGGCCCCCCACCACCAAATCTGGGATCCGGCCCAACATGCGCCGCATGAAACCCACATCATCCCAATTCGGGGCATATACATTGACCACCCGCTCCCCTTGCAGCTTGCCACTCACCATCACGTACCTCCCGCCGCTGTCTGCCACCACACTCGACGCCTCAAACGACACCCTCTTCCTCACCAGGATCGCCACCCCCCGGTTTTTTGCATCCAGCCCCGAATGAAACACTTGGCCTACCCACCCCTTCCTCAACCTGACCTGATCCGCCACCTTCGGGTGCGTCTCCTGAAGCATAGCCACGTCCGCCTTCAGCCCCCTCAGGTGCATGAACACGCGGGACCGTTTGACCGGCCCATTCAGTCCCCTCGCATTCCAGGTGATCAGCCGGATTGGAGGGCCACCTGCCCCCTCCCCCCGTCGACTAGCCATCAATTACCCTTCCGTAATCCGCCACGTGCCCGCGCCCCCCGCTCAGCCCGTTCCCCACAGCGACAGACCCCCATCCCGACCCCCTCTGCACGCTCCAGCTCATTCGTGGCCATTCCAGCAGCAATCACGGTATCCCCCCCCTCTTCCCCCCCCCAACCCTCCCCCCCCCCCCCCCCCCCCCCAAGCTAGTTATTGCACTGTCAGTTCATTACCCTGTGTTTATATTGCACTGTCCGTTCAGTATCCTGTGTTAACATTGTACTGTGTCAGTTCATTACCCTGTGTTAACATTGTACTGTGTCTGTTCATTACCCTGTGTTAACATTGTACTGTGTCAGTTCATTACCCTGTGGTTATATTGTACTGTCTCAGTTCATTACCCTGTGTTAACATTGTACTGTGTCAGTTCATTACCCTGTGTTAAAATTGTACTGTGTCAGTTCATTACCCTGTGTTAACATTGTACTATGTCAGTTCATTATCTGTTGTTATATTGTACTGTGTCAGTTCATTATCCTGTGTTAACATTGTACTGTGTCTGTTCATTATCTGTTGTTATATTGTACTGTCAGTTCATTATCCTGTGTTAACATTGTACTGTGTCAGTTCATTACCGTTAACATTGTACTGTGTCAGTTCATTACCCTGCGTTTATATTGCACTGTCTCAGTTCATTACCCTGTGTTAACATTGTACTGTGTCTGTTCATTACCCTGTGTTAACATTGTACTGTGTCTGTTCATTACCCTGTGTTAACATTGTACTGTCTCAGTTCATTACCCTGTGTTAACATTGTACTGTGTCTGTTCATTACCCTGTGTTAACATTGTACTGTGTCAGTTCATTACCCTGTGTTAACATTGTACTGTGTCTGTTCATTACCCTGTGTTAACATTGTACTGTGTCAGTTCATTACCCTGCGGTTATATTGTACTGTGTCAGTTCATTACCCTGTGTTAACATTGTACTGTGTCTGTTCATTACCCTGTGTTAACATTGTACTGTGTCAGTTCATTACCCTGTGGTTATATTGTACTGTGTCAGTTCATTATCCTGTGTTAACATTGTACTGTGTCAGTTCATTACCCTGTGTTAACATTGTATTGTGTCAGTTCATTACCCTGTGTTAACATTGTACTGTGTCAGTTCATTATCCTGTGTTAACATTGTACTGTGTCAGTTCATTTTCTGTTGTTATATTATAAGAACATAAGAACATAAGAACTAGGAGCAGGAGTAGGCCATCTGGCCCCTCGAGCCTGCTCCGCCATTCAATTAGATCATGGCTGATCTTTTGTGGACTCAGCTCCACTTTCCGGCCCGAACACCATAACCCTTAATCCCTTTATTCTTCAAAAAAACTATCTATCTTTACCTTAAAAACATGTAATGAAGGAGCCTCAACTGCTTCACTGGGCAAGGAATTCCATAGATTCACAACCCTTTGGGTGAAGAAGTTCCTCCTAAACTCAGTCCTAAATCTACTTCCCCTTATTTTGAGGCTATGCCCCCTAGTTCTGCTGTCACCCGCCAGTGGAAACAACCTGCCCGCATCTATCCTATCTATTCCCTTCATAATTTTAAATGTTTCTATAAGATCCCCCCTCATCCTTCTAAATTCCAACGAGTACAGTCCCAGTCTACTCAACCTCTCCTCATAATCCAACCCCTTCAGCTCTGGGATTAACCTAGTGAATCTCCTCTGCACACCCTCCAGCGCCAGTACGTCCTTTCTCAAGTAAGGAGACCAAAACTGAACACAATACTCCAGGTGTGGCCGCACTAACACCTTATACAATTGCAACATAACCTCCCTAGTCTTAAACTCCATCCCTCTAGCAATGAAGGACAAAATTCCATTTGCCTTCTTAATCACCTGTTGCACTTGTAAACCAACCTTCTGTGACTCATGCACTAGCACACCCAAGTCTCTCTGAACAGCGGCATGCTTTAATATTTTATCGTTTAAATAATAATCCCGTTTGCTGTTATTCCTACCAAAATGGATAACCTCACATTTGTCAACATTGTATTCCATCTGCCAGACCCGAGCCCATTCACTTAACCTATCCAAATCCCTCTGCAGACTTCCAGTATCCTCTGCACTTTTCGCTTTACCACTCATTTTAGTGTCATCTGCAAACTTGGACACATTGCCCTTGGTCCCCAACTCCAAATCATCAATGTAAATTGTGAACAATTGTGGGCCCAACACTGATCCCTGAGGGACACCACTAGCTACTGATTGCCAACCAGAGAAACACCCATTTATCCCAACTCTTTGCTTTCTATTAATTAACCAATCCTCTATCCATGCTACTACTTTACCCTTAATGCCATGCATCTTTATCTTATGCAGCAACCTTTTGTGTGGCACCTTGTCAAAGGCTTTCTGGAAATCCAGATATACCACATCCATCGGCTCCCCGTTATCTACTGCACTGGTAATGTCCTCAAAAAATTCCACTAAATTAGTTAGGCATGACCTGCCTTTAACGAACCCATGCTGCGTCTGCCCAATGGGACAATTTCTATCCAGATGCCTCGCAATTTCTTCCTTGATGATAGATTCCAGCATCTTCCCTATTACCGAAGTTAAACTCACTGGCCTATAATTTCCTGCTTTCTGCCTACCTCCTTTTTTAAACAGTGGTGTCACGTTTGCTAATTTCCAATCCACCGGGACCACCCCAGTGTCTAGTGAATTTCGGTAAATTATCACTAGTGCATCTGCAATTTCCCTAGCCATCTCTTTTAGCACTCTGGGATGCATTCCATCAGGGCCAGGAGACTTGTCTACCTTTAGCCCCATTAGCTTGCCCATCACTCCCTCCTTGGTGATAACAATCCTCTCAAGGTCCTCACCTGTCATAGCCTCATTTCTATCAGTCGCTGGCATGTTATTTGTGTCTTCCACTGTGAAGACCGACCCAAAAAACCTGTTCAGTTCCTCAGCCATTTCCTCATTTCCCATTATTAAAACTCCCTTCTCATCCTCTAAAGGACCAATATTTACCTTAGCCACTCTTTTTTGTCTTATATATTTGTAAAAACTTTTACTGTCTGTTTTTATATTCTGAGCAAGTTTACTCTCATACTCTATCTTACTCTTCTTTATAGCTTTTTTAGTAGCTTTCTGTTGCCCCCTAAAGATTTCCCAGTCCTCTAATCTCCCAACAATCTTTGCCACTTTATATGCCTTTTCCTTCAATTTGATACTCTCCCTTATTTCCTTAGATATCCACGGTCGATTTTCCCTCTTTTTTCCGTCCTTCCTTTTTGTTGGTATAAACCTTTGCTGAGCACTGTGAAAAATCGCTTGGAAGGTTCTCCACTGTTCCTCAACTGTTCCACCATAAAGTCTTAGCTCCCAGTCTACCTTAGCTAGTTCTTCTCTCATCCCCTTGTAATCTCCTTTGTTTAAACACAAAACACTAGTATTTGATTTTACTTTCTCACCCTCCATCTGTATTTTAAATTCCACCATATTGTGATCGCTCCTTCCGAGAGGATCCCTAACTATGAGATCATGAATCAATCCTGTCTCATTACACAGGACAAGATCTAGGACCGCTTGTTCCCTCGTAGGTTCCATTACATACTGTTCTAGGAAACTATCGCGGATACATTCTATAAACTCCTCCTCACGGTTGCCTTGACCGACCTGGTTAAACCAATCGACATGTAGATTAAAATCCCCCATGATAACTGCTGTACCATTTCTACATGCATCAGTTATTTCTTTGTTTATTGCCTGCCCCACCATCTCGTTACTATTTGGTGGCCGATAGACTACTCCTATCAGTGACTTTTTCGCCTTACTATTCCTGATTTCCACCCAAATGGATTCAACCTTATCCTCCATAGCACCGATGTCATCCCTTACTATTGCCCGGATGTCATCCTTAAATAACAGAGCAACACCACCTCCCTTACCATCCACTCTGTCCTTCCGAATAGTTTGATACCCTTGGATATTTAACTCCCAGTCGTGACCATCCTTTAACCATGTTTCAGTAATGGCCACTAAATCATAGTCATTTACGATGATTTGTGCCACCAACTCATTTACTTTATTCCGAATACTACGAGCATTCAGGTAAAGTACACTTATGTTGGTTTTTTTACCTCTGTTTTGAATCTTAACATCTCCAGTTTTATTCCTTTTGTTATTACTGGGCCTATTCACTGAGCT
>NC_052151.1:14321486-14345360 GCF_902713615.1 Scyliorhinus canicula | reverse complement strand
GTACAGGTCTGTCACTGTATTACACTGGGATACAGTACTGATGGGTACAGGTCTGTCACTGTATTACACTGGGATACAGTACTGATGGGTACAGGTCTGTCACTGTATTACACTGGGATACAGTACTGATGGGTACAGGTCTGTCACTGTATTACACTGGGATACAGTACTGATGGGTACAGGTCTGTCACTGTATTACACTGGGACACAGTACTGATGGGTACAGGTCTGTCACTGTATTACACTGGGATACAGTGCTGATGGGTACAGGTCTGTCACTGTATTACACTGGGGTACAGTACTGATGGGTACAGGTCTGTCACTGTATTACACTGGGATACAGTACTGATGGGTACAGGTCTGTCACTGTATTACACTGGGATACAGTACTGATGGGTACAGGTCTGTCACTGTATTACACTGGTACACAGTACTGATGGGTACAGGTCTGTCACTGTATTACACTGGGATACAGTACTGATGGGTACAGGTCTGTCACTGTATTACACTGGGACACAGTACTGATGGGTACAGGTCTGTCACTGTATTACACTGGGATACAGTACTGATGGGGTACAGGTCTGTCACTGTATTACACTGGGACACAGTACTGATGGGTACAGGTCTGTCACTGTATTACAACTGGGACACAGTACTGATGGGTACAGGTCTGTCACTGTATTACACTGGGATACCAGTACTGATGGTACAGGTCTGTCACTGTATTACACTGGGATACAGTACTGATGGGTACAGGTCTGTCACTGTATTACACTGGGACACAGTACTGATGGGTACAGGTCTGTCACTGTATTACACTGGGATACAGTACTGATGGGTACAGGTCTGTCACTGTATTACACTGGGATACAGTACTGATGGGTACAGGTCTGTCACTGTATTACACTGGGACACAGTACTGATGGGTACAGGTCTGTCACTGTATTACACTGGGATACAGTACTGATGGGTACAGGTCTGTCACTGTATTACACTGGGATACAGTACTGATGGGTACAGGTCTGTCACTGTATTACACTGGGATACAGTACTGATGGGTACAGGTCTGTCACTGTATTACACTGGGATACAGTACTGATGGGTACAGGTCTGTCACTGTATTACACTGGGATACAGTACTGATGGGTACAGGTCTGTCACTGTATTACACTGGGATACAGTACTGATGGGTACAGGTCTGTCACTGTATTACACTGGGATACAGTACTGATGGGTACAGGTCTGTCACTGTATTACACTGGGATACAGTACTGATGGGTACAGGTCTGTCACTGTATTACACTGGGATACAGTACTGATGGGTACAGGTCTGTCACTGTATTACACTGGGATACAGTACTGATGGGTACAGGTCTGTCACTGTATTACACTGGGACACAGTACTGATGGGTACAGGTCTGTCACTGTATTACACTGGGACACAGTACTGATGGGTACAGGTCTGTCACTGTATTACACTGGGACACAGTACTGATGGGTACAGGTCTGTCACTGTATTACACTGGGATACAGTACTGATGGGTACAGGTCTGTCACTGTATTACACTGGGACACAGTACTGATGGGTACAGGTCTGTCACTGTATTACACTGGGTTACAGTACTGATGGGTACAGGTCTGTCACTGTATTACACTGGGATACAGTACTGATGGGTACAGGTCTGTCACTGTATTACACTGGGATACAGTACTGATGGGTACAGGTCTGTCACTGTATTACACTGGGTACAGTACTGATGGGTACAGGTCTGTCACTGTATTACACTGGGACACAGTACTGATGGGTACAGGTCTGTCACTGTATTACACTGGGATACAGTACTGATGGGTACAGGTCTGTCACTGTATTACACTGGGATACAGTACTGATGGGTACAGGTCTGTCACTGTATTACACTGGGATACAGTACTGATGGGTACAGGTCTGTCACTGTATTACACTGGGATACAGTACTGATGGGTACAGGTCTGTCACTGTATTACACTGGGATACAGTACTGATGGGTACAGGTCTGTCACTGTATTACACTGGGATACAGTACTGATGGGTACAGGTCTGTCACTGTATTACACTGGGACACAGTACTGATGGGTACAGGTCTGTCACTGTATTACACTGGGATACAGTACTGATGGGTACAGGTCTGTCACTGTATTACACTGGGACTACAGTACTGATGGGTACAGGTCTGTCACTGTATTACACTGGGATACAGTACTGATGGGTACAGGTCTGTCACTGTATTACACTGGGATACAGTACTGATGGGTACAGGTCTGTCACTGTATTACACTGGGATACAGTACTGATGGGTACAGGTCTGTCACTGTATTACACTGGGATACAGTACTGATGGGTACAGGTCTGTCACTGTATTACACTGGGACACAGTACTGATGGGTACAGGTCTGTCACTGTATTACACTGGGATACAGTACTGATGGGTACAGGTCTGTCACTGTATTACACTGGGACACAGTACTGATGGGTACAGGTCTGTCACTGTATTACACTGGGACACAGTACTGATGGGTACAGGTCTGTCACTGTATTACACTGGGATACAGTACTGATGGGTACAGGTCTGTCACTGTATTACACTGGGACACAGTACTGATGGGTACAGGTCTGTCACTGTATTACACTGGGATACAGTACTGATGGGTACAGGTCTGTCACTGTATTACACTGGGATACAGTACTGATGGGTACAGGTCTGTCACTGTATTACACTGGGTACAGTACTGATGGGTACAGGTCTGTCACTGTATTACACTGGGATACAGTACTGATGGGTACAGGTCTGTCACTGTATTACACTGGGACACAGTACTGATGGGTACAGGTCTGTCACTGTATTACACTGGGATACAGTACTGATGGGTACAGGTCTGTCACTGTATTACACTGGGATACAGTACTGATGGGTACAGGTCTGTCACTGTATTACACTGGGATACAGTACTGATGGGTACAGGTCTGTCACTGTATTACACTGGGGTACAGTACTGATGGGTACAGGTCTGTCACTGTATTACACTGGGGTACAGTACTGAGGGGTACAGGTCTGTCACTGTATTACACTGGGACACAGTACTGATGGGTACAGGTCTGTCACTGTATTACACTGGGACACAGTACTGATGGGTACAGGTCTGTCACTGTATTACACTGGGATACAGTACTGATGGGTACAGGTCTGTCACTGTATTACACTGGGTACAGTACTGATGGGTACAGGTCTGTCACTGTATTACACTGGGATACAGTACTGATGGGTACAGGTCTGTCACTGTATTACACTGGGACACAGTACTGATGGGTACAGGTCTGTCACTGTATTACACTGGGATACAGTACTGATGGGTACAGGTCTGTCACTGTATTACACTGGGATACAGTACTGATGGGTACAGGTCTGTCACTGTATTACACTGGGACACAGTACTGATGGGTACAGGTCTGTCACTGTATTACACTGGGACACAGTACTGATGGGTACAGGTCTGTCACTGTATTACACTGGGATACAGTACTGATGGGTACAGGTCTGTCACTGTATTACACTGGGACACAGTACTGATGGGTACAGGTCTGTCACTGTATTACACTGGGATACAGTACTGATGGGTACAGGTCTGTCACTGTATTACACTGGGACACAGTACTGATGGGTACAGGTCTGTCACTGTATTACACTGGGATACAGTACTGATGGGTACAGGTCTGTCACTGTATTACACTGGGACACAGTACTGATGGGTACAGGTCTGTCACTGTATTACACTGGGACACAGTACTGATGGGTACAGGTCTGTCACTGTATTACACTGGGACACAGTACTGATGGGTACAGGTCTGTCACTGTATTACACTGGGACACAGTACTGATGGGTACAGGTCTGTCACTGTATTACACTGGGACACAGTACTGATGGGTACAGGTCTGTCACTGTATTACACTGGGACACAGTACTGATGGGTACAGGTCTGTCACTGTATTACACTGGGACACAGTACTGATGGGTACAGGTCTGTCACTGTATTACACTGGGATACAGTACTGATGGGTACAGGTCTGTCACTGTATTACACTGGGACACAGTACTGATGGGTACATGGTCTGTCACTGTATTACACTGGGATACAGTACTGATGGGTACAGGTCTGTCACTGTATTACACTGGGACACAGTACTGATGGGTACAGGTCTGTCACTGTATTACACTGGGATACAGTACTGATGGGTACAGGTCTGTCACTGTATTACACTGGGATACAGTACTGATGGGTACAGGTCTGTCACTGTATTACACTGGGACACAGTACTGATGGGTACAGGTCTGTCACTGTATTACACTGGGACACAGTACTGATGGGTACAGGTCTGTCACTGTATTACACTGGGACACAGTACTGATGGGTACAGGTCTGTCACTGTATTACACTGGGACACAGTACTGATGGGTATTGGTCTGTCACTGTATTACACTGGGATACAGTACTGATGGGTACAGGTCTGTCACTGTATTACACTGGGATACAGTACTGATGGGTACAGGTCTGTCACTGTATTACACTGGGATACAGTACTGATGGGTACAGGTCTGTCACTGTATTACACTGGGATACAGTACTGATGGGTACAGGTCTGTCACTGTATTACACTGGGACACAGTACTGATGGGTACAGGTCTGTCACTGTATTACACTGGGATACAGTACTGATGGGTACAGGTCTGTCACTGTATTACACTGGAGTACAGTACTGATGGGTACAGGTCTGTCACTGTATTACACTGGGATACAGTACTGATGGGTACAGGTCTGTCACTGTATTACACTGGGATACAGTACTGATGGTACAGGTCTGTCACTGTATTACACTGGGATACAGTACTGATGGGTACAGGTCTGTCACTGTATTACACTGGGATACAGTACTGATGGGTACAGGTCTGTCACTGTATTACACTGGGACACAGTACTGATGGGTACAGGTCTGTCACTGTATTACACTGGGACACAGTACTGATGGGTACAGGTCTGTCACTGTATTACACTGGGACACAGTACTGATGGGTACAGGTCTGTCACTGTATTACACTGAGACACAGTACTGATGGGTACAGGGCTGTCACTGTATTACCCTGGGATACAGTACTGATGGGTACAGGTCTGTCACTGTATTACACTGGGACACAGTACTGATGGGTACAGGTCTGTCACTGTATTACACTGGGTTACAGTACTGATGGGTACAGGTCTGTCACTGTATTACACTGGGATACAGTACTGATGGGTACAGGTCTGTCACTGTATTACACTGGGTACAGTACTGATGGGTACAGGTCTGTCACTGTATTACACTGGGATACAGTACTGATGGGTACAGGTCTGTCACTGTATTACACTGGGACACAGTACTGATGGGTACAGGTCTGTCACTGTATTACACTGGGATCACAGTACTGATGGGTACAGGTCTGTCACTGTATTACACTGGGATACAGTACTGATGGGTACAGGTCTGTCACTGTATTACACTGGGATACAGTACTGATGGGTACAGGTCTGTCACTGTATTACACTGGGATACAGTACTGATGGGTACAGGTCTGTCACTGTATTACACTGGGATACAGTACTGATGGGTACAGGTCTGTCACTGTATTACACTGGGATACAGTACTGATGGGTACAGGTCTGTCACTGTATTACACTGGGATACAGTACTGATGGGTACAGGTCTGTCACTGTATTACACTGGGATACAGTACTGATGGGTACAGGTCTGTCACTGTATTACACTGGGATACAGTACTGATGGGTACAGGTCTGTCACTGTATTACACAGGGATACAGTACTGATGGGTACAGGTCTGTCACTGTATTACACTGGGATACATTACTGATGGGTACAGGTCTGTCACTGTATTACACTGGGATACAGTACTGATGGGTACAGGTCTGTCACTGTATTACACTGGGATACAGTACTGATGGGTACAGGTCTGTCACTGTATTACACAGGGATACAGTACTGATGGGTACAGGTCTGTCACTGTATTACACAGGGATACAGTACTGATGGGTACAGGTCTGTCACTGTATTACACTGGGACACAGTACTGATGGGTACAGGTCTGTCACTGTATTACACTGGGACACAGTACTGATGGGTACAGGTCAGTCACTGTATTACACTGGGATACAGTACTGATGGGTACAGGTCTGTCACTGTATTACACTGGGATACATTACTGATGGGTACAGGTCTGTCACTGTATTACACTGGGATACAGTACTGATGGGTACAGGTCTGTCACTGTATTACACTGGGATACAGTACTGATGGGTACAGGTCTGTCACTGTATTACACTGAGACACAGTACTGATGGGTACAGGTCTGTCACTGTATTACACTGGGACACAGTACTGATGGGTACTGGTCTGTCACTGTATTACACTGGGACACAGTACTGATGGGTACAGGTCTGTCACTGTATTACACTGGGATACAGTACTGATGGGTACAGGTCTGTCACTGTATTACACTGGGACACAGTACTGATGGGTACAGGTCTGACACTGTATTACACTGGGACACAGTACTGATGGGTACAGGTCTGTCACTGTATTACACTGGGGTACAGTACTGATGGGTACAGGTCTGTCACTGTATTACACTGGGGTACAGTACTGATGGGTACAGGTCTGTCACTGTATTACACTGGGACACAGTACTGATGGGTACAGGTCTGTCACTGTATTACACTGGGACACAGTACTGATGGGTACAGGTCTGCCACTGTATTACACTGGGTTACAGTACTGATGGGTACAGGTCTGTCACTGTATTACACTGGGACACAGTACTGATGGGTACAGGTCTGTCACTGTATTACACTGGGACACAGTACTGATGGGTACAGGTCTGTCACTGTATTACACTGGGATACAGTACTGATGGGTACAGGACTGTCACTGTATTACACTGGGATACAGTACTGATGGGTACAGGTCTGTCACTGTATTACACTGGGACACAGTACTGATGGGTACAGGTCTGTCACTGTATTACACTGGGATACAATACTGATGGGTACAGGTCTGTCACTGTATTACACTGGGATACAGTACTGATGGGTACAGGTCTGTCACTGTATTACACTGGGACACAGTACTGATGGGTACAGGTCTGTCACTGTATTACACTGGGATACAGTACTGATGGGTACAGGTCTGTCACTGTATTACACTGGGATACAGTACTGATGGGTACAGGTCTGTCACTGTATTACACTGGAGTACAGTACTGATGGGTACAGGTCTGTCACTGTATTACACTGGGACACAGTACTGATGGGTACAGGTCTGTCACTGTATTACACTGGGATACAGTACTGATGGGGTACAGGTCTGTCACTGTATTACACTGGGTACAGTACTGATGGGTACAGGTCTGTCACTGTATTACACTGGGATACAGTACTGATGGGTACAGGTCTGTCACTGTATTACACTGGGATACAGTACTGATGGGTACAGGTCTGTCACTGTATTACACTGGGATACAGTACTGATGGGTACAGGTCTGTCACTGTATTACACTGGGACACAGTACTGATGGGTACAGGTCCTGTCACTGTATTACACTGGGATACAGTACTGATGGGTACAGGTCTGTCACTGTATTACACTGGGATACAGTACTGATGGGTACAGGTCTGTCACTGTATTACACTGGGACACAGTACTGATGGGTACAGGTCTGTCACTGTATTACACTGGGATACAGTACTGATGGGTACAGGTCTGTCACTGTATTACACTGGGATACAGTACTGATGGGTACAGGTCTGTCACTGTATTACACTGGGACACAGTACTGATGGGTACAGGTCTGTCACTGTATTACACTGGGATACAGTACTGATGGGTACAGGTCTGTCACTGTATTACACTGGGATACAGTACTGATGGGTACAGGTCTGTCACTGTATTACACTGGGATACAGTACTGATGGGTACAGGTCTGTCACTGTATTACACTGGGATACAGTACTGATGGGTACAGGTCTTGCCCCTCCCCCAACCCCTCCCACCCCTCCACGCACCCATCCCCTTCCCTTCCCCCTCCCTCTTCTCCCTTCCCCTCCCCCTCCGACGTCCCATCTCCTTCCTCTCTCCCTCCCCTCTTCCCTCTGTCCGTCCGCCCGTCTTCCCCCCGTTCCCCATTCCCCTCACCACACTGTCACCACGCTCTCACCCCCCCCCCCCGCCCCCCCCCCACACACACGCACACGCACACTCACACACACGCTCACACACACGCACGCACACACGCACCCACCCCTGGAATATTATGAGAAATTCTGGTCCCATTATGTGAGGACGGATGTTCTGGATATAGAGGGAGTGCAGCGAAGGTCAGGAATGTGTTCGCTGGAGTTCCGGAGAATGAGGGGGAATCTCACAGAAACCTATGAAATTCTTCCAGGTTGTAGTTGAGGCCAAAACACTGTATTTTTTCAAGAAGGAATTAGATTTAGTACTTGGAGCTAATGGGATGTTCGATATGGAGGGGAAGGTGGGATCAGGTTATAAGTTGCATAATCAGCTATAATCTATGTTTCTGTGTAAGGCCCATTCTCACATATGCCTCGGATACACACAGGTACAAATACACACACACACACACACACACGCACACACACACGCACACACACACACACACACATGCACACACGCACACACACACACACGTGCACACACACACGTGCACATGCACACACACACACACGCACGCACGCACGCACACACACACGCACCTGCACACACACACACAAAACATGCCTGGAGAGTGGGAACCCAGGCTAAAAGGTAATCCTTTTCTTTCCCACCCTTTTGTATGAACTCTGTTCTGGTCAGCTTGGAATGTGCGTAACTCGAGGAGAATGCAAAGTACGTTTAGTTAAACCCATCTCCCTAATTTAGCACTAGTCCCTCCTCAATTTTTAAAAAAATAAATCTTTATTGTCACAAGTAGGCTTACATTAACACTGCAATGAAGTTACTGTGAAAAGCCCCTAGTCGCCACATTCCGGCACCTGTTCGGGTCACAGAGGGAGAATTCAGAATGTCCAATTCACCTAACAGCACGCCTTTTGGGACTTGTGGGAGGAAACCGGAGCACCCGAGGGGAACCCACACAGACACGGGGAGAATATGCAGACTCCGCACAGACAGTGACCCAGCGGGGAATCAAGCCTGGGTCCCTGGAGCTGTGAAACAACTGTGTACCTGCTGTGCTACCGTGCTGCCCCTTCCCTGGTGATCTTGGGTCCTAGTCTGTCTCTCTCTTTAACTCTGCTTCTTAAACAAAGGGACAGAGAAGGTTTTACTGTTTAACACTGTTGCTTGTCACCTCTGAATGGGTATTCTTATTCATTCCCAGTCTATTTAAAACTGATCAATTTATTGTATACAAATTGATTTTTTTTTCCTCAGGAAGTTAGTTATGTTTTTGTCACAGCCTAGCTTTTTTTATTGAAAATCTTGTTTAATGTTGCGTCAAACCAAGTCTTGGGTAGTTGTTGGGTTTCTTGCTGAAGGGGAATGAGGGGCTTTGGAGAGAGTACAGAAAAGGTTTACCAGGATGTTGCCTGGTATGGAGGGGAGATGCTATGAGGGGAGATTGAATAAACTGGGATTGTTCTCCCTAGAGATAACGGAGGCTGAGGGGCGACCTGATAGAAGTTTATAAAAGTATGAAGGGTATAGATAGGGTGAACAGTTGGAGGCCTTTTCCCAGGGCAGAAATGACAATTACAAGGGGGCACAAGTTCAAGGTGAGGGGGGATAGGATCAGTGGAGATGTGCGGGGGAAGTGTTTTACACAGAGGGTGGTGTGGCCTGGAATGTACTGCCAAGTGAGGTGGTTGAGGCAGATATGTTAGTGACCTTTAACACTTATCG
This sequence comes from Scyliorhinus canicula, assembly GCF_902713615.1. Taxonomy (NCBI): domain Eukaryota; kingdom Metazoa; phylum Chordata; class Chondrichthyes; order Carcharhiniformes; family Scyliorhinidae; genus Scyliorhinus; species Scyliorhinus canicula. Next base: position 14,335,356 of record NC_052151.1, on the reverse strand, counting down.
GGATAGACACATGAACAGACAGAGTATAGAAGGATACAGGCGGTTGGTCTAGATAGGAGACGTGATCACCGCAGACTTAGAGGGCCGAAGGGCCTGTTCCTGTGATGTACTGTTCTTTGCTCACAAGAAGTCTGATTGCTTTTTGGACGGGGTGGAAAAGGGAAAACTTTTGGAAATGTCGGAAGTGCTCAGCACATCCAACGGCATCTGAAGCGACCCTTCCTCAGAACTCGTGCAGATTGTGGACCTGAAGCATTAACTCTGTTTCTTTCTCCACAGGTACTGCCTAGTCTTCTGAGTATTTCCAGCATTTTCTGTTTCAATTCCAGATTTCAAACACCTACAGAATTCTTCCTGTTATTGTTGGCCATTTGTAAGTGCGGCTTGTGTCAATGTAAAATGAGAAAATTTAATTTTTCTGTTAACTAAGACTATTTGTGGGATGAAAATAACAATTATTGCAGGTTAATTGATAGGTGCTAATTTACTCGAATATTTTGCAAATTTTAGACTTGTAACTGAGGCCAGGAGACATACGGCAAATGAATATGTCACTGTTAGTTCAAGATATTTTTATTTGTACATGGGATTGTTGTTTGCAGCGCTTGTGAGGTTCAAGTTTTTTCAATGTTTCTGTCCAGATATTGCAGAGGGCCAGTATGGTAGCATGGCCCCTTTAAGGGGGTGGGCTCCACAGACATGTGACTAGCTCAGGGCCAATCACAGCGGAGTGCATTAACACCAATCAATGGGGAGTGTGCATTGGGCCCTGGGAGCAGGTCCTCGGGTCGTGTGGACTGGGAGCTGAAGTGTAAAGACCTGTTATATAGTGTTTGGTGCCTGTTATCTAACTGATTCAATGAAGAGTGCAGGAGAGCATGCCAGGAGCAACACCAGGCATACCCAAAAATGAGGCATCGACCTGGTGAAGCTACAACACAGGATTATTTGTGTGCCAAACAGCATGAACAGGAAGCAATAGACAGAGCTAAGCGATTCTACAATTAACGCATCAGATCTAAGCTCTACAGTCCTGCCACATCCAGCCGTGAATGGTGGTGGACAATTAAACAACTCACTGGAGGAGGAGGCTCCACAAATATCCCCATCCTCAATGATGGAGGAGCCCAGCACATATGTGCAAAAAACATGGCTGAGGCATTCGCAACGATCTTCAGCCAGAAATGCCGTGTTGATGTACGATTCACTCCACTCGATATCAAGAAATGGCTGAAGGCATTGGATATTGCAAAGGCTATGAGCCCTGACAATATCCCAGCAATAGTACTGAAGACGTGTGCTCCTGAACTTGCCGCACCCCTGGCCAAGCTGGTCCAGTACAGCTACAATACTGGCATCTACCCGGCAATGTGGAAAATTGTCCGGGTGTGTCACAAGGAACAGGAGAAATCCAACCCAGCCAATTACCGCCCTATCAGTTCACTCCCCATCATCAGCTAAGTGATGGAAAAAGTCATCAACGGTGCTCGCAAGCAGCACTTACTCAGCAATAACCTTCTCACGGACGCTCAGTTTGGGTTCTGCCAGGGTCACTCAGCTCCTGACCTCATTGCAGTCTTGGTTCAAACATGGACAAAAGAGCTGAATGCCAGAGGTGAGGCAAGAGTGACTGCTCTTTACATCAAGGCAGCATTTGACTGAGTGTGGCATCAAGGAGCCCGAGCTAAACTGGAGTCAATGGGAATCAGGGGGGAGACTCTCCGCTGGTTGGAGTCATACCCGGCACAAGGGAAGATGGTTGTGGTGGTTGGATCTCAGCTCCAGGACATCACTGCAGGAGTTCCTCAGGGTAGTGTCCTAGGCCCAATGTAGCCATCTAAGATGGACACTGGGCTACAAAATGGAGAACTCCTAAGGCTGCAGGGAAAAACAGTCTTAGTGAGGACAAGCAGCTTGCAGAAGACTAATTTGCATTCTGCACGTACAGAAACCAGTTTTTGGCCAGGTGCAGAGTTTCAGCCAAAGGTGCAAATGGAAACAGATCTGCATAGTAATGAGGTGATCCAGATCCAGACCCCGCACAATAGAAACATTTAAGTATCAATGGATACTTTTGAGTAGACGCCCAGACAGAATGGCGCCACAGTAACCAACACAAAGAACCGTAGGGACCGCCCTACCCATCGAGGAACGACCCTCAGATTGGGGGGTTTGGAAGATATCGATTGGGAAAGGCCCAATCGATACATGGCAGGTAAAAGAACCTCCCCAAGGGGACACGGACTTCTAGGACCTATAAGAGTAGACCCCGCACATGGTTCGGTCTGCTTTTGCTCCGGCTCAGGACTGCTTGCTTACTCCGTCCCGAGTTTGTTGTTTGTTACATCGCATCCTGACTCCAGTTTCATCACCAGCCGTTGAGCCATCAGCCATCGAACTGTAAGTGCCAATACAACGATCGCTACGTGATCCAGACCTTGCTAGATCTTGACAACTTTACGATTCAGAGAGTTGCAGACCAAGAACGGGACGAAGGCCTTGTTCCCTGACCTTGCCTGTTCCTGTCTAGATAAGTATTTAGTTGTTTAGTATTAGAAGTAAGTTAGTCTCTTTAGCGTATGCATGTGTATTTATTATATTTGTTATAATAAACACCAATCGTTTGAACTTACTAATCGGTGTACAGATTTATTACTTTGAACCTGACCTTGATATACTTGTGACTGTGTCTCAATACGGCACCTGGCGACTCCGAGCATAATTACATATCCAGAGCCATAGTAGTGTTAAGCACACGGCCTTTAAACGGAGGCGTGTTAATCACACTCCAGTAAAACGAGCAACATTTAGTGGCGACATCCTGACGAGACACGGTTACAAGTGGCACCCCCACTCCGTCGAGGACCCTGAAATTTGAATTAGAAATCTGAGTAAAGAAAAAGGAAAAATCACAAGTAATCAAGGTGTTCAAACCAATAAAGATAATTCGGAAGTGTGCATGCGTACTAACAGGGTTGTAAGGTTAACCTGAGAGCTTTTTGTTGCGACGAACTGTCGGGAGTTTTTAAGCGGAACATAGCGAAAGCCTTACCCGTCTTGTAAAACATTACCTCAACACCCCCTGTTCCAAATTTAAGCAAGAAAGAGAAAATGGCCATGCAGGCAATGGAACGCCTCATGAACCCAGAACGGTTTGTGGTCGCAGCGACCAGCAGTAGCCGAGTAGGTCAGTGTCCCGTGTGGGAGCTGGAACTCCGCAAGTATCTGCAAGGAAAGGGATGGCCCCTTTGGAACGAGTTCAGTATGAATGAGGAGACAGGTCCCGGGAGTATAGGACATACTTGGTGGGAGAACCTCTCTCAAATTCATAAAAAGAACTTAAGTAAATCACGCAAGCCGATGGCAATCGTGACCTGTTTGGCACAGTTGCGAGGCACTGAGGAGGTCGTTCAGACGCTCCGATCAGAGTTAGAAGAGAGAAATAGGATGAGCAAAGTTGATGTCAGGGACATAGAAAAGGAAAACATGGAACTAAGAGAGAAGCTGGCAGAGAAGGGTAGCGAGGTGGATGATGCCAAGAGGGCACATCAGTCATGTCTAGCCCATCTGAGCAGTTCCCAGACCCAGTATGAAAAAGCCTATCAGGACGTGCAACGTGCCGTCCTGATAAGAGAAGAATCAGAAAAGCAGGTAGAGGCTTTGCAGAGGCAATGCTCTGACCTAAAGGCAGCTTTAATATGGATTTCAGTAAGGCGTTTGATAAGGTTCCCCACGGTAGGCTATTGCAGAAAATAAGGAAGTATGGAATTGAAGGTGATTTAGCGGTTTGGATCAGTAATTGGCTAGCTGAAAGAAGACAGAGGGTGGTGGTTGATGGCAAATGTTCATCCTGGAGTTCAGTTACTAGTGGTGTACCGCAAGGATCTGTTTTGGGGCCACTGCTGTTTGTCATTTTTATAAATGGCCTGGAAGAGGGGGTAGAAGGATGGGTTAGTAAATTTGCAGATGACACGAAGGTCGGTGGAGTTGTGGATAGTGCTGAAGGATGTTATAGGATACAGAGGGACATAGATAAGCTGCAGAGCTGGGCTGAGAGGTGGCAGATGGAGTTTAATGCGGAAAAGTGTGAGGTGGTTCACTTTGGAAGGAGTAACAGGAATGCAGAGTACTGGGCTAATGGCAAGATTCTTGGTAGTGTAGATGAACAGAGAGATCTCGGCATCCAGGTACATAAATCCCTGAAAGTTGCCACCCAGGTTAATAGGGCTGTTAAGAAGGCATATGGTGTGCTAGCCTTTATAAGCAGGGGGATTGAGTTTCGGAACCACAAGGTCATGCTGCAGCTGTACATAACTCTGGTGCGGCCGCACCTGGAGTACTGCGTGCAGTTCTGGTCACCACATTATAGGAAGGATGTGGAAGCTTTGGAAAGGGTTCAGAGGAGATTTACTAGGATGTTGCCTGGTATGGAGGTAAGGTCTTACGAGGAAAGGCTCAGGGAATTGAGGTTGTTTTCGTTAGAGAGGAGAAGGCTGAGAGGTGACTTAATAGAGACATATAAGATAGTCAGAGGGTTAGATAGGGTGGACAGTGAGAGTCTTTTTCCTCGGATGGTGATGACCAACACGAGGGGACATAGCTTTAAATTGAGGGGTGATAGATATAGGACAGATGTCAGAGGCAGTTTCTTTACTCAGAGAGTAGTAGGGGTGTGGAACGCCCTGCCTGCAACAGTAGTAGACTCACCAACTTTAAGGGCATTTAAGTGGTCACTGGATAGACATATGGATGAAAATGGAATAGTGTAGGTCAGATAGGCTTCAGATGGTTTCACAGGTCGGCGCAACATCGAGGGCCGAAGGGCCCGTACTGCGCTGTATTGTTCTATGTTCTATGTTCTATTAAGAGCACTCCATGCTGCCACCACAGAACAAAGACAAAGTACAGTGGATCATGCCAAGTGTAGAAAGCAGATTGCGGAGCTGCAATCTCTGCTTTCAGTGCAGAATGGGTTCCAAAGTACTTTTGGAACACAGCTAGATGAGGAGAATGCCCCAGACTGGCAGGAATTAAGTGAGACAGCGCAGCGCTATGTTCAAGGAACATGTGCGCCAGCAGCGCAGCAGAAAAGAAAAGCACCCCAACCCCCCACAGATCAAATAGCTACCGTACCCATGAATCCAGTCACCACCCAAAGGAAAGCGACCACAGAAGGCGCACCCGATATTACCTACACCACCCCCTTAACTGTAACCCAACTCAGGGACGCGTGTGAGAAAATCACTCCGTTCCTCCCCACCGCAGACCCCCACCAATTTTTCGCGAAAGTGAAACAGCAGGCTACCATGTACGGCCTGGACGAGAGAGAGCAGGTTAAGCTCACGGTTCTGAGCTTAGACCCGTCTGTAGTAGCAGCCCTCCCCGACCCACAGAATGTTGGAGGAGGCACACTAGAGGAAATGCACACCTCCATTCTAGATGCAATAGGATATAACCGAGGTGATCCAGTTGAAGGACTAAATAAATGCAGACAAAAGAAAACAGAGCATCCCACAGCATTTGCAGGAAGGCTGTGGATCCATTTTAACGCAATTTTCGGCGATTTAAATAGAGCGCATTTGAACCGTGACAACATGGTTAAATGGACGCGCACCATAATCTCCCATGCCACAGATGCAGGACAGAGTGCTTGCAATAGCTATGACCCCTCAGAAGAGGCCCATAACGAGAAATGGGTTCTGAAAGATTGTCCCGCGCTTGGGAACAATCGGTTCAGGGCAAAATTAAAATAAAGACCCCAGATGAAGCTCAGGCTGCAGCGGACATTCAGGCAGTGAGAGCGCACCAAAACCCCGCATGGGTAAATGAAGGGAAGAGCAGCCCTCCACAGAAGTCGCAGGAATGCTACAACTGTGGCCAATTAGGACATTGGGCTAAGGAATGCAATGCACCCCAAAGATCACAGAGAGGCCAGCAGACAGGCACTCTGAATAGAAATAGAGAAAAGCCGATCCATAGTATAGGGATACAGTCAGGACAGACAAATGTGGACGGAACGGACTGACGGTGTTCGGGCTCCCCCACTTGGGTCTTTGACACTCTTTGGGATCAATCCGGAAGACCGGTAGTCACAGCTAAGGTTAGAGGGAAGCCCATAGAGTTACTTTGGGACACAGGAGGGTCCCGCACCACAATTAATTCTACCACCACGGCACAGGCAGACACGTGGCCGACCACCTCCACCATCACACTTAGCGGTTTTACAGGTCACTCGCAGCAGGGACACATTACAGCCCCCGTAACAATCCAGCTAGGGAACGTTTCCACCAAACACCCCGTCGTTTTAGTAAATCTTCCCCGGACAGCAGAACACATCCTGGGGATAGACTTTATGAATGCCCATAGCCTGTCGTTCGACCCAGTAAACCAGTGTGTCTGGCGAATGGCAAGGTCAGGCAGAGCACCCGCTACTCTCACAGTAGGAGAGTATGCAAATCGGATTAGCGCAGTAGGCGAATATTCTTTCGACCTGACTACACTAAACACGGACAGACAAGTTAAGGCAGTTTTAAACAAACACAGGACAGCATTTGCCAGTCACCGGCATGACTGCGGCAGAATGACTGGACAAATTCACGTTACCGGACCTGACCCCCGACAGAAACAATACAGATTTCCCCTAGAAGCAGAGGGAGAAATAGAGAAAGTAATAGGTAGCTTATTGGAGCAAGGTGTGCTTAGAACAGTAGCCTCGACCAATGATGCTCCTATTTGGCCAGTGAGAAAGCCCGACGGATCATGGCATCTGACCATTGATTAATTGATTATCGGGAGCTCAACAAAGTAGAACCCACGGTAGCAACAAGTCCCGAGACCATGCTCAAACAGGGACTCCACTCCAAATTCTTCACGGTTTTGGACATTAGCAATGGCTTCTGGTCAATCCCATTGGCAAAGGCGTGTCAGTACAAATTTGCCTTCACATTCAAAGCCCAGGAGTATACGTGGACATGCCTCCCACAAGGATTCCACAATTCCCCCTCCATTTTCCACCGACAGCTGGCAAATGGATTAGCCAAATTTTCCCGCCCCGAATGTCTGGTACAGTATGTGGACGACCTACTACTGCAGACAGACACAAAGGCAGAGCACATTACGCTTCTGGCTGAGCTCCTGGACCTTTTAACCTCGATTGGATGTAAAGTTAACCCCAGAAAGGCCCAGATATTGGAAAATAAAGTGATGTATTTGGGTACAGTCATCACGCATGGCAAACGCGAGATCGAATTCAAAAGGATTGAATCGATTGTCAAATTGCCCCTTCCCCAGAATGTTTCAGCCCTCCGGTCATTCTTAGGACTGGTTGGTTATTGTCGGAACCACATCGATGGATTCGCGACAAAGGCAGCCCCACTCTCAGACCTCCTTAAGAAAGGAGCCCCCTGGGAATGGCTTCCGCAGCATACAGAGGCTGTGGAGGAGTTAAAGAAAGCCCTTAGCGCAGCACCCGCGCTACAAGTCCCAGACCACCTTTCCCCCTATGCAATAGAAGTAGCGAGCACAGATCTGACCCTCTCGGCCGTGTTACTTCAGGAACGGCACGAGCAGCTAAGACCAGTGGCTTATGCCTCCCGACTTTTAGACCCAGTAGAACAAGGATTCTCAGCCTGCGAGAGGCACCTCCTAGCAGTTTTCTGGGCAGTTCAACACTTTTCCTACATTACCGGACTCAACCCCATCACCATTTTGACCGAGCACACCCCCATACAGTTACTCCTAGACGGTCGACTGAAGGACGGTTCAGTTAGCCAGATTAGGGCAGCTAGGTGGACACTACTTTTACAAGGACGCGACATTACGGTCAAACGGACCCGGACACACACATTTTTAGCCGACAACCTCCAATACCCAGGACAGCCCCATGAATGTGAAATTGTAGCACCCCTACACAACACAGGACCCTTCATAGCAAAGACACCCCCCAGGAAGATAGGGAACCCAAGACAAAGCCCCCAACACACAGACACGTGTGCCCCATTGAAGATATATGTGGACGGTTCATCCACAGTTTTAGAAGGTGAGCGTATCACTGGATGCGGCATCTATGTTGAGGATGTGCAGGGTCGCGCACTCGAAGAAATAGCTTTAAAATTGCCAGGTCACTTAGGCGCGCAGGCAGCAGAGCTCGCGGCCATAGCTTACATAGTGGACCACCCCGATTCTTTCCCCAGCCCAGCGGACATATATTCGGACAGTCTATACGTGTGCAACAGTTTAACGGATTTTCTACCCCTGTGGAGGACACGAGGTTTTGTCTCCGCAGATGGGAAACCCCTTCCATCAGCCCCTTTACTCCGCCACATCCTAGACAAAGCGAAGGACAGGACCTTTGGAATTATCAAAGTTAGAAGCCACCATAGGTCATCCCCCCTGGAAATGTAAAAGCCGACGCACTGGCGAAAGCAGGTTCCAGACGAGGACACTTGTGGACACCCCCAGCTAGCGCACCAGCTAGCGCCCCTGTGAGTGCAGTTCAGGTCTCACAGACGGAAATTTAAGATTTAGCCGAGGCACAGAAACAGGATGGAGATCTCAGGGAGATTTTTAAAGGCAATTTTGTGCCTCAGTATGATAAGTTCCGACACGCTCTGACCACACATGAAAGTCGCTTATTGTCACGAGTAGGCTTCAATGAAGTTACTGTGAAAAGCCCCTAGTCGCCACATTCCGGCGCCTGTCCGGGGAGGCTGGTACGGGAATCGAACCGTGCTGCTGGCCTGCTTGGTCTGCTTTAAAAGCCAGCGATTTAGCCTGGTGAGCTAAACCAGCCCCTAGACATGAGGGTGTGATCATCAAGGACCAGCTTTATGTGGTCCCGCAGCAGGATAGAAATCAAATGATTGCCTTGTTCCATGACGGTCATGGACACCAAGGGATCGACCCGACCACGAGGCACCTCAGGCAGCTCTGTTGGTGGCCTAACCTCAGGACCGATGTAACCCATTACATTGAGAATTGCCTTATTTGCGCCCAGAATAACCCGGAGAGGTATTCCAAAAAGGCACAGCTTCGGCATACTCGACCAGTTAATGGCCCCTGGACAAACCTCCAGATCGACTTTATAGGACCATTGCCCCCTTGTAGGAATGGCTATAAATACGTGCTGGTGGTAATTGATACCTTTACCAAATGGGTAGAGGCATTCCCCTCACGAACGAATACAGCTAAGACAGCTGCAAAGATCCTGACCCACCACATCTTCACGAGATGGGGTTTACCCCGAAACATTGATTCGGACCAGGGATCTCACTTCACAGGACGGGTCATGAAGAACGTCCTGACCATATTCGGCATTAAACAAAATTTTCACATTGCGTATCACCCACAGTCAAGCGGGATTGTAGAGCACTTGAATCGGACCCTAAAATCGACCCTTAGAAAAATGGTTCAGGAAAACAATTCAACATGGGATTCAGTACTCCCATTCGCACTCATGTTTATCCGCAACACGGTTTCAACATCCACAGGATTCACCCCACACACACTCATGACCGGACGCCCTATGAAAGGTACAGAATTCCTTTTAGGACTGGACATGACTAGCCCCGAAGTGACGGCCCTCATGCATGAGAAAGCTGTTAAAGACCTAGTTGAGACTGTGAGGTCTACACAGATTGCAGCCGCAGTTTAACTGGGAAAACGACGCAAACAAAGCACAGCTTGCTTTAATAAGAACGTACACCCCACAGAATTCCAGGTTGGGCAACAGGTAATGCTATCTGTGTATAACCCCAACAGTTTTTTGGCACCAAAACTTTCAGGCCCGTATTCAATTTCGGACAAAATTAGTCCCTCAGTTTACAGGATAAAATACCCCAATGGAAAGACTGCGTGGTTCCATATTAACCAACTGAAGGTATATGGAACACAGTCTAACCACGCACACCATGTCTTACTGGACGCAGCAGAACATCTCGCCCCGCCCACTAGAGACACGTTTCCACCATCCCCCTCACAGACCAGTTCATCATCGGACTCGCCTACGACTCCGCCCACTGACCACAACAGACCACGCCCCGAAACGCCCACAAGCTGCCACAGCAGAGACAGCGATACTGACACTGACTTTGAGGACAGCCACAGCACACAACCCTACAGCCCCCACTGTAGCGACTATGACCCCGACTCCAGTGACCCCATGGAAGTCACCTACATTAAATACCCAGACCCACCTCCCGACCCCGACGACCCTGACAATACCCCTTCAGGTTTGGACCCCACACTTTGGCACAGGGACAATTCGTACCGACTTGTCCGTAACGATGAAAGTGACCCCCGGTCACATAATTCCAAAATTGCATGCCAGATCCACACAAGGGTGTGGGATCCGGGAGAGCAGGACGACACGGTGTCTGAATCCCGATACGGCAACCCCTTTGTGACCCTGTTCACAGAGGCAGAGGAAAAGTGAGGTGTCCAGATGATGTAAAATAGGAACCGCTTGAGGGAAGCGATATCCTTTCTGATGGAACCTGCACGTATGTTTTGTTTGTTAGTTTATGTTTGGTTGCTTGTTGATATATTAAGGGTTTGATTGCAGATCTTTTCAGCTGAAAAGATTGTGACCACCTCACATTATGGCTACAATGTCTGGAGCACAGCTCAACTTTTCACAAGGAGCATCTTGCCTCCTCCCTTGTTTTTTAGGTGCCCCTCTATTCGGTGAATAGAGGCTGCAATCCCACGGTTAACACATTCTTGCCCGTTCATTCCAGGTTACTCAGGCAGTGGAGAAACGGCATTGAGGACCCGCCCTGTCTGAGAACCCACTTTGGTCAGCCAAGCTCGGGTACGGCACAGCACGCCCTACCCGGGGATCCCATTCAAATCTTACCCGTAGCGGCCCATACGCAACCCATCCGACCTTTTTGTTTCAAAATTTGCTTTCATTTTTCGTTAGGTAGCCTTTAGGCCGCCATCCCACATGCTATTTACATCCAGGAACATTCGGATGGTAAATTTGCAAAGCCTGCGAGACGGCTCGCAGGAGGAACGTTGTTAGGTGTATTTCTGCTCCTAAATTCGCATTTGAAAAAAAAATGAGGGGAGTCTCAGGGTGTGACTTGGCCAGTCATTTAAGGGTCAATTGGAATGAGAGGACAGATACACTAACAGTACAGATATTAAACTGTGTATTGACAGATACTGTGCTTGATCCCATAGCTTTCGAAAGACGAAAGAGGGTTCACGGCAAGGATCGGCCATACAGAAGGAAGAGGACAAAGAGAACGAAGAGAAGACCATGATGGAAGCCTACCTATTAGTTTTAAACGTTGTTGTATTTGTATATGTGGAACCAAGTCACGTTTCCCCCACAACCCCCGCCGTTAATGTTTCCCTCACACCAACTTCCCCGTGCTCAGCACTGATCAGCGAAGTTCAGACCTGGTGCACAAAATTCATGACATGGTACTCAATGTCGTATGTGATTGAATCACTGCTGGTGATTGCAATTCTCTGCATCATTGTACAGACCCTCAGGTTGAGGAAATGGAAAAGGAGAGCCTCCCGTTCCTGCCCCTCAACCATTTACGGAGTTCAATCCCCTATTTTCGGTTTTCATCAATCCCCCCAACCCCTTGATGCCTAGGAAATGAATAAAGCAATATGTGAATAAAGAAGATACTAATGTATTATATGGTTCTGACTCGACTGCCGAGTCAGAAAGCGATATGTAATGTGGTGTGAATGGATAAGGTTTTTAGACTGTAATAAAATGTTTAAAGTAAGATAAGGATAGTAGTTGTGATAGGTAGAGGTTCCCGGTTATTGGTAATGCATGTTCCCTTTGACATAGCGCCAAGTAGAAATGTGAGTTAAAATTTTTCTTGCCATAGTTAAAGACAGAGTAGACGCCCAGGAACTTGCTATGGTCAGGGAACCCAAAGAGGGCACCCAAAGGCACTCGAAGAAACGTGCATAGGTGATCCTTCACAATTTCTTGTGAGGATCACAAGGAGGGAATGTAGCCATCTAAGATGGACACTGGGCTACAAAATGACGAACTGCTAAGGCTGCAGGGAAAAACAGTCTTAGTGAGGACAAGCAACTTGCAGAAGACTAATTTGCATTCTGCACGTACAGAAACCAGTTTTTGGCCAGGTGCAGAGTTTCAGCCAAAGGTGCAAATGGAAACAGATCTGCATAGTAATGAGGTGATCCAGATCCAGACCCCGCACAATAGAAACATTTAAGTATCAATGGATACTTTTGAGTAGACGCCCAGACAGAATGGCGCCACAGCAACCAACACAAAGAACCGTAGGGACTGCCCCACCCATCGAGGAACGGCCGTTGTCACTGGAGTGGTTGGCACGGGTTTTCCCGCCGGCGTGGGGGTTTAGTCCCCAGAAGGGAGAATCCCGGCCCACGTTTCCACTTGTCTAACCGTGCCGAAAACTCACCATTCTGGTTACCGCGCTCCAGTTATTCACAATGGTGAATCACAATTACATTCCCGCTTACTCTGACACCACTCATTCCTAATCACAATCTGCTTCTCCCAGTTCTGCCTGCACCTTGGGTTTTCTCTCTAATATTACCCCATGAGAGTTTAAACCCTCCCCAATAGCATTAATATGTCGCTCAGGAAGGACACTAGTCCTGGGTCTGTTCAGACACGATAGCACAGTGGTTAGCACTGTCATTTCACAGCGCCAGGGTCCCAGGTTCGATTCCCGGCTTGGGTCACTCTCTGTGCGGAGTCTGCACGTTCTCCCCGTGTCTGCGTGGGTTTCCTCCGGGTGCTCCGGTTTCCTGCCACAGTCCAAAGACGTGCAGGTTAGGTAGATTGGCCATGCTAAATTGTCTCTTAGTGTCCAAAGAGGTTGGGTGGGGTTGCTGTTTTACGGATATGGGGCGGAGCTGTGGGCTTAAGAGGGGTGCTCTTTTCAAGGGCCGGTGCAGACTTGATGGGCCGAATGGCCTCCTTCTGCACTGTAAATTGCATGTCTATGTCTAACCCTTCCAGCCTCTCCAGCTCCCATCTCCCCAGAACTGATCCCAATGGCCCAGGCCTTTAAAGCTCTCCCTCCTGCACCATCTCCCCAGTCACACATTCGTGGTTCTATTTCTGCACTCGCTTGTGCGTGGTGCCAGGGGTAATCCAGAGGTTATTACCATAGAAGGTCCTGCCTGCTGGTTTCCTTCCTAGCTCCCGAAATATTGCCTCCGATGCCACGTCCCTCCATCTATGTCATTGGTGCCAATAGGCAGCATGACTACCCACTGTTCACCCTCCATACCGCTCCCCCCCCTCCTCAATACCCCGCCCTTAGATTACTCCTATTCTACTCTGAGGAGAACAGTTGCCAATGAAGGAGAAAGTGTATGTGTGTTCCAGGCTGATATTAAAGAACAGATTGATGGAGGACTCCAATACCATGGCAAACCATGGGCGCGATTCTCCGATGCCGCGCGGCATTGGGAAAGCCGTCGTGAACTCGGCCGAGTTTCACGACGGCGTTGGAGGCCGCTCCTCGCACCCTATTCACCCGCCCCCCCCCCCCCAGGGGGCTAGGAGCGGCGTTGCGAGAAACTCGGCCGCCGGGCCTTGACGCTTGCATCAAAGCGGCGTGCCGAGAATGACGCGGCCGGCGGCGCCTAAGTGACGTCAGCCACGCATGCACAGGTTGGCCGGCTCCAACCCGCGCATGCGCGGTTGCCGTCTTCCCCTCCGCTGCCCCGCAAGACGTGGCGGCTTGATCCTGCGGGGCGGCGGAGGGGAAAGAGTGCGTCTCTTAGAGACACCGGCCCGACGATCGGTGGGCACCAATCGCGGGCCAGTCCCCTCCCGAGCACGCCCCTGGTGCTCGATCCCCTCTCCGCCCCCCACAGGCCCCAAACTTAC